>NC_027753.1:34651810-34678789 GCF_000695525.1 Brassica oleracea var. oleracea
ATATAAAGGTTTCCTCATTTTTGTAATTTAAAGTCATTTTAAAAAATTCAAAATATAACATATAAGAAAAAATCTAATTTTTTTATTATATGGTTAATGTGATTGTTTAAGTTTTTTTAATAATATAAATTTAAACAAAAATGAAGAAGGATGCAAAAATTGTTATCAAATCTTTATTATTCATAATCATTAATTTCCGTATATATGTAAATCATATTAGGTAATTCCGTAGCTTTTATTTAAGGAAAGAATACACACTTCATATATTTTAGGTTAATATAATGTTCTCTAGTGTTATATAATTATGGAATAATGTGACACCATTAGATTAAACTATATTTTATATTAGATGCTATAGAATTTTTTGAAATGGAATTTAGAAGGCATTTAGAGTGTCACCTAGGATTTAAAGTTTTTTTTAGTTAATACAAAATTAAGGTTCTAATTTTTTAAATGCTTCTCAGTTAATATATAGAGGATCTATAGATGTAAAATCTATGGATATGATGGAAATCTATGATAGATGATCGGCTATAATGATTTTAGTTTATATGGTACACAAATATCAACAACAAAAAATGGGAAGTAGTTATGATTTTGTATATACACACTTTTGCCCGGTTCATAATCATAAGAACCACGACTGGGTCAAAATGATATATATTGTATTTGCACGTCATGGTAGAACCTATGACAGCATTAATGATATTAAAAAACAGAGGGAGTACTTTTCAATGGTATTATTGACTACCAAATTAAATGTATGATATTGATATGGATATCTCTGTATTTCTCTCTCTTATATTTCCGATTCTATTTGTTTTTGATCTGGCAATTTTTTAGCACCAAAATGTCAGCCTATAGTTTTAATCTATTGAGAAATTAAATCAAAAGTTCGTGTTTTCCTATTTAATTAGTGTATACTGTACTACTATCATTTAGCAGCCAAGGGCAAATACATACAAATCTGTGATGTTCCACATCTTACTTTGAGTTTGGACCCGTAACCTAGGGATGCTTTCTCGGAATGTTATGGGTTGTGCTATAAAATCAAAGCTTGTATAATTAAGTCAAGATTCGTCTCAAAGAACAATATCTTGGGAAATGAAATTATGCTCAGATTCAAATCAAAGTTAGCTTTAACAAATCACAATTTCCAATATGATTGACTAAAAACCCCTATTGGCCAAAATCAAAATTGTCGACATGGTTATTGTTTAATACTTTATCAGTTTCAAAAATATGCATATTGTAGATTTTTTACATATAATAAATAAACACATTAAAATTTGATTTTGAATGCATTGTCTTTTGTGAATAACATTTTTTTATAAGTTTTAGCCAATAGAAATTCAATAAACACCATTGATTTTTTTTTTTGAATTTACATTTTTTCATCAAATGATACATTGAAAAAGAAAAAATATGTATTGTTTTGAAATAATATTTTTTTTTCTAAAATATGGATATTTCTTAAACGGAAGGAATACTACACAATTCGCTACGTATGCACTGTATACATGATGACTAATGGCTACTTTATTATTCTCTCCGTTTTCGAAAGTAAGATTTTATAGAGTTTATTCTTGTTCCACAAAAATAGATTTTCTATATTTTTAAGGTATTTTTGAGAAATGAATTGATTAAATTTTATTGGTAAATAGTTATTGGAAAATGTATTGAAAAATAAATTGTAAATTAAATTGTAAACATTTATTATATTTTTAATAAACGTGAAAACTCTAGAAAATCTTACTTTCACTAATATAAATCAGTTTTTTGTAACTTTGTCGTAAATATTATTCATTCTTCATATCACCGATGTGTAACCCATAAAGCCGTGTAATATGTGTACTTTAGAAGTTGCTACGAAAATATATAGCATAAAATTTGAAGGGTAGCTATTAATTAATTAGTTGAGTGTTTGACGGAATGTATTAGTTATAAATTTCTTGGTCATTAGTGTACTACTTTTTACTTTCCAAATAGATGGCACTACTATATTATTATTTTAAAAATACAGTTAGCATAAAATGTATATATAATTGGACATAAACATTGGTTTTACTTACCGTACTGAGTTTCCATAAAAATGTATATATAATGATGATATAAATAGGTCACAAACAAAAAAGATTGGTAGATTTGGGATAAGTTGAACATTGAGTATCCGTTCAGCTTTTGTGTGTAAGTGTAGAATCCGCGATAAGTCGCGTGCAGAGAAAAATGAAAGTCTATGATATAGTGAGTCTAGTGACTCAGAGGGGTCCTGTGGTGCGTGTGGTATCGTTCTCTTCTATGTATTATCCTCATCGTGTGTGTCGTATGGCCACAGCTAACCACAAAGTGAAAGGTGTTAACTTTGTATTTAACGAGTAGGCCCAAATGAGTCAAATTGCCCAATGGTTTTGTGGTCTAAATGGACGTCTCATGTCTTTTTACAAAATCAGGCAAAAGGCCAAGAGAAGTGAGGACACGCTATTTCACATTACATCAGAGTGTTGGAAATCTACACGTTTAGGTTGCAAGGACGAACTAAGAAACGTTAAACTTAGAATAGTAGTAATCGTATAGAAGACGTTTTACCAATATTAACACAACTAGCTGAGGTCATACGGAAAGTGAAGAAATAAAAGAAACTGATGTTGTTATATTATCATTGAAAATGCACCTTGCAGTTTTATTTACTTAACCATCGATTAGAATTTTCTAATGCGCTCCCAACTACCTATAGTTAAATACGTTGGTTTAGTGATTATCTTTCTTCGTTTTATCGGTGAATTACGGAAAAAACACTCTTTAGATCTTTTTCGTTTGGTCTTCCAACTCTTGATCATTAGACAACTTTCACAGCGAATGTGTATACACAACTATCTTCCATATTCCCTTTACAAATAGAGGTGAAAAGGACATGATGAATAACAAACATCTGAAACTCATAATCTGACTTAAGCTACATATGTTTCGAGTTATAGAGGGTTTGGTCCAAAAGAGTTGCCGTAATTCTGGAAGAAGGAAGCTCCTGTCCAGAACAAACGGATCAACAGAATAACCGTAAAGACTGTTCCTCCAAGACTGCATATTACCTGCGAGAAATATGGTTAGTAAAACTGAAGTCAGCCTAATTCACAAACTTCTTATCGTCACCTACAACAACGCTCATAAACAAGCATTCCAAGTACTACGTTCAACGTTCAAAATAGATGGTTATATAAAAACACAGAACATAAACATGAAGTCCAAGCACTCATAGGGTTCGTTTGAGCTCAACGTAGAAGTTAAAATAAAGAGGCTGGATAAGAACGCGAGGAACAAATTCACAGTGATTCGAAGGAAGGGAGATAAGGAGTATGAAGGAGAAATGGCTATTTGGTTTAACACTAGATAGTCCATTTTATTGAGTTTTGAGAAATTTTTAGATAAGTTTTGATCTTTTTACAATTCTCAAACTATGATGCACTAGTTGTAAAAAGGTATTTTTCTTTTGAATTCAATTTAACATTCAATTAAAAAAAAATAAAAAAAATAAAAAAGATATTTTCACCACAGAAAGGTCTTTAATATCCTTGTCTTTCTCATTTGTCACTAATCCTTAAAACATCTCGTTCTAATTCGAAAGATTAACTAACCAAGATAACAGTATAAATATAATCAACACAAACCGCTATTAGATGAGCTGCCAACTCAAAACTAATTGGTAATGACTAGATTAGCTAAATCTTATATATTAATTAAGCTATAGGCTTTTTAACCACTAATTTCACAATATCAAGTAATTATCGACGAAACCAATTTTTGAGTTATATATAGTGAATGAATAGATCTATATTACTTATATATATATTGAGCCCTTTTAAATTTGGGTGTGACAATACATAAATCTAAGTCATACACAAAACACAGAGTGAGCAAAGAAGGCAAAAGATAACACCTCAAGAAATGCTCTCGTAATAGAAAGTGAACCCAATAGCAATATCCCATCTACTGCAAAAGACACCTGCAATTTATCCTTAGGGGTTACTACACAAATCACAAAACGAAGCATATAACAACAATGTTCAGCTGCTCATGGAGAAGGACAAAAAGACTCACGAGTCTAGGAGACATGGCGGCTGGCAAAACGCGACGCGAGGCCTTTTTAGCTCGCTTGGAGACATTCTTGAACATACTCGTTAAGAATCTGACCAGAAGATCCACGCTGCTCTCCCTCTCGTAATCATCCTCTTCGTCGTCTGGAACGACGTCGTATTCGTACCCGTCGAAGAATCGATCGTCCGATTCGTATCTCCTACGCGACTAAGAGCTCAAAGACTGACTCAAGTTTCAAAATTCATCAACAATTCGGATTACAACAAGAGGATTGGAGTACCTGAGAGCCACGGTACGAAGCGAGTGGCCGTTTCACGCGTCGGCGGAGGAGGAAGGTAGAGTCAAAAGAGAAAGGAGCTGCAGAGACGAATCTGCGTGAGACATTGATCAGTTGCAGCGTCGACGATGATGATAAGGTTGTAGCCGATAAAGCCATTAGCGAGCACCGAAGAAACTAAACTATTCAGCAACTGATTTGTAAATAGAAATGGACTAAACTGATAGTAAAATAAATTTAGATCTAATTTTGAAACATACATAAATATAAGGTACTAGTTTGTAAATTAACACAACGTGACAAAACTGCTGACCATTTCAAAACAAAAATATCTTTCAACCAACAAACAGAGAAAAAGCTCTCTCGCTAAAACCCTACCGCCGCGACCACCGACACCGAGAGACTCCGCCGCCGTTAAACCCACCTCCGTTAACCTTTCGACTTGAATGACGAGGTGAAATGCCTCTCAAAGTTTTTGTCTTTCTAGATTTTTAGGTAACTGTAGATGAAAGCTTTAAACTTTAGCTTCCTTGTTTGATTAGTTTCGTTTTCTTGCTGTGCAGGAGAGAACCTGATGATAATCAATGAGATGGACTTATCAGACGCAGTGATTGTGAAATCTAGTAAACTTAAATCAGCTGTGTGGAACGATTTCGACAAGGTGAGAAAAGGAGAGATACACGTGGCAATCTGCAGGCACTGCAAGAAACGTCTTAGCGGTTCGAGCGCGAGTGGGACTTCTCATTTGAGGAACCATTTGATTAGATGCAAGAGGAGAGCTAGTTCCAACGGTGTTGTTGCTGCTCCGCCGGGGAAGAAGAGAGTAGAAACACCACTTGAGTTAGCGATTGTCGACCAGACAAAACATGAACATAATGCTTCTGTAGTAAACTCCGGTTTGGATCAGAGGAGGAGCCGGTTTGATCTAGCTCGGATGATAATCTTACACGGTTATCCGTTAACAATGGTCGAAGACGTTGGGTTCAGAGTGTTCCTTAGAAATTTACAGCCGTTGTTTGAGCCTGTTGTGTTTGAGAGAGTTGAGTCTGATTGTATGGAGATATACGCTAAGGAGAAGCATAAGATCTTTGAAGACTTGGATAAGTTACCTGGGAAGATTGGTATCAGCGTCGATGTGTGGAACGGTGGTGCTTCAGATGATTCTGATGAGTTCTTGTGTTTGGCTGCTCACTATATAGACGACACATGGGAATTGAGAAAGAGAGTTCTCAACTTCTTCATGGTTGATCCGTCTCATACTGATGTAATGCTCGCTGAGGTTGTGATAACATGTTTGATGGAATGGGATATCGACAGGAAGCTCTTTTCTATGGCGTCTAATCGAACTCCTCCCTTTGGTGAAAACGTAGCTAACAAGATCAGAGACAGGTTATCGCAGAACAAGTTTCTTTACTGTAATGGTCAGTTGTTTGACGTGAGTTGTGGAGTTTATGTCATTAACCAGATGGCTCAAGAGTCTCTGCAAGCTTGTTTTGAGACGGTAGACAAGATTCGAGAGAGCATTCGGTGTGTCAAAAGCTCAGAGTTTATTCAGGAGAGTTTCGATGAAAGGGACCTATGTATCGATGACTCAGCGCGGTGGGACACCACTTGTACCATGCTGGAGATTGCGTTAGAGCAAAAGAACGTGTTCTCACTCATGAAACAACGTGATCCTGATTCTTGTGTCTCATGTCCTTCTGATTTGGAGTGGGAGAGGTTAGAAACAGTTGTTGGGTTCTTGAGAGTCTTTGTCGAAGTGACAAACACATTCACAAAGAGCAGCAATAGCTGCTTAACCGCAAACATTTACTTTCCGGAGATATGCGACATACACCTCCGGTTAATCGAATGGACCAAAAGCCCTGATGGTTTCATTAGTTCTTTAGCTGTAACCATGAGGAAGAGGTTCGAGGAGTTCTGGAATAGAAACCACCGGGTTCTAGCCATTGCCACCATATTAGACCCACGGTTCAAAATGAAGCTAGTGGAGTATTACTACCCGTTGTTCTATGACTCCAGTGCGTCAGAGTTTATTGAAGATATCACAGAGTACATCAAAGCGCTTTACAACGAGCATTCTGTAGGATCGCTGTTAGCATCATCAGACCAAGCGCTTGACTGGCAGGAGAATCATCATCATCATCATCATCAGCATGAAGATAGACTCAGAGAATTTGATAAGTACATTAACGAGACAACTACTTCACCAGGTCAAGACTCCAAATCAGATCTTGAGAAGTACCTAGAGGAGCCTCTGTTCCCACGGAACTCAGATTTCGACATACTCAACTGGTGGAAAGTTCACACAGCCAAGTACCCGATCCTCTCCATGGTGGCGCGTAATGTGTTGGCAGTTCCTATGTCGAATGTATCACCAGAGGAAGATCCCTTTGAGAGTTCCCGAAAGAGAAGGATTAGTGAAACCTGGTGCTCGCTTAGACCGAGTACTGTCCAGGCCTTGATTTGTGCACAGGATTGGATCCGTAGTGAACTAGAAAGCTCTTGAATCTCTCTGGATTCATCATTTTTTTTGTTTAGATCTCAGCTTCTCCAGCTTGTTTGTGTATTATATGTAGCTCTCAACAACAATTGCTTTATTCATATGGACCAGAATCTATTGTAACGCTTTGTATCAGTTAAAAGGTTACACATTCTTAACTAAAAACCAAAAAGACAACTACGAGTTTAACGAACAGGAAATGAAATTACAGAACAAGGTTAAGGATGTTTTTTTCTTTTTGGGTACTTACAAAAAGTAATCTGGAGTTTTGCGTGTAGTTTCGGGTTCTACTTGACGTGGGGCTGGATCGAACTGAAGGAAGTTCTGGTCCATGTTCTCGTCGATCTCTAGAATCGCAGCCATGTTGCCGCATCGGTAGCAATAGTTTGGGGCGCTAAACACAGTCACGACGTTCTTCTCTTGGCACCAATTGTAACCTTCCATGACAAGTTGGTGTGCTCTTGAAATCAGACTGAGTCCATTGGTGTGGTTAAACTGAGTAGCGATATCTTGTCCGAACGTGTAGCCTGCTCCACGAGGAGATATCCCCCAACCGCATCTATCATCTGGATCAGACCATAACAGATCACACATAGGTCCTTCATGTGGAACCTAGAGAGAGACAAAAAAATTTGTCTCGTTAACATATAAAGTAGCAAAAGTGGTCCGGTCTTGACTTTACGTAAGGATTTAGGAACTCACCTCTTGGATTCGATCTAGAGAACGGATGTTGTCAAGTGTATCTAAAGAAGGTGAGAGCCCTCCATGTAAACAGAAAACCTAGAAAAGAAGATAAGTTTTCCATAGTTCAAGTCAAAAACGGTGGAAGCAGATAATAGATTTTAAGGTAATATTAAAAGGCTCATTGGTGCTTGAACCTGACTCTCAATGAGAGCTGTAAGAGGAAGATAATCAAAAAGGTCAGTGAAGTGTTTCCAGACATTAGCATTTCCATATTTTCTCAAGCACTCATCATAAAATCCATACCTGAAAAGGTAACAAGGCTTAAAAAAACAAGAATTTACAAGGAACAAATGATTCTTTGCATTTATTTTCCAATAGAAGGTGAGACTATTAAAACGTACACTTGAGTAATTTGGCGGCTTTCGTGATTCCCTCTTAAGATGGTAAGCCTATCTCTATAGCGAACTTTGAGTGCTACCAAGAGCGACACTGTCTCCACAGAATAATACCCTCGATCTTCACAAAATTCAACACAATTATGAGATAAAGGAGGCAAAATAATACACACACAACTCTCAGTACAAAAACTAGTCGCTTCTCTTCATCTATACAACCAATTACTAAAAGAATGGCTTTTCTCAATGGCAAAGATCTTTTAAAACTAAATGCAATGTAGCAGAAAGTCTACCAAAATCAACAATCTTATAACCTTTTCCGATTAGACAATAAGATTGACTAAGCTGAATATGTTTCCGACTAATTAGTGCTACCGAATCATATCTTCTTCTTCTTTTTTTTTTTTTTTTCAATACCAGGTGATTTGGGGCCGAAGACTAATCCTCCAGCCCCGAAACTACATCATGTAATATTAGTTTCACCCCAGAGTCACTCGAACAGAGGACTCTGAGACAATGGCCATGATCTTTTTCAGTTGAGCTAATGACCTCTGGTTAAATGATTAAAGCTACAATAATCTACAATGTGAACACAAAGTCCACAATAAGAACTAAAATCAAAAGTCATCAAATCAGGAAAAAAAATCAAATCCACGCATATACAATTCTCCGGTAAACGAACTAGAGACTCTGACCTACGTAATCGCCCATGAAGAGATAATTGGTGTCAGGCGAAGAACCACCCATCTTAAAAAGCTCAATCAGATCGTAAAACTGGCCGTGGATGTCGCCGCAGACGGTGACCGGACACTTAACCGGCTGAACATTCCACTCCTCCACCAGAATCGCCCTCGCTTGCTCGCACAGCGTCTTCACCTCCGCCTCGGACAACGCTTTACACTCCATCAGCTGCTCGATCTGACGATCGACGTCTCCCGTCTCCGGCATCGTCTTCTCCTTCCCTCAGATCCGATCCCCGATCTGACCAAAAACTCAAAATCCGGATTCGGTTAGTATTGGATCCGGATGCGGATGCTCCGTCTTCTTCGTATTTGGATTCGAATTATCTACCATCACTCAGTTCCCCATAGCAAAAATGCGAATTTCAATTTCGTTGGAACTCTGCATTTGTTTTCTTGTCGCTGATTAATTTTGATCTCTTTTTTTTTGTCCGGGTCAAAAGTCCACTGTGGGAGACTGACACGTGGCTTTTTGGCGCGGCGTGTAACGAACTTGCCGACTAGGCTCATTACGTATGGCTTTCTTGGAAGTTAGCCCGTTCGGCGAGGTGATACTCGGCCCAATTAAATTGAAAGAGTGACCTTGTTCTTTTTTTTTTCGGTATTGTTTTACTACTTCTCACTTGAATATTATTTTGTCTTACAAACTAAACTAGCAGACACTAGAGGTAGGCGTTTGGAAACCCATTCGGGTTTTGATTCGAGTCTATTCGAATTTTAAATTTTTGGGGTTAAAGATTTCGACCATATTCAGATATTTATTAATTTTGCTTCGGGTGCGGTTTGGATTTTTGCGGGTCCAGATAACCGGTTTAAATTATTGTTATTTTTTAATTAAAATTTATATATACTTTAAAAATTTTCAAAATATAAAACCAAAATAATATATAACTATAAATTTGAATAATGGATGCCAAAATACCTAAACTTAACATAAAATTAGTTTATCATCAATATTTCGATGGAGAATCAATAAATATTTCAAGTAGTTTTGGTGTTTTAATTTTTTAGCTGTTTTAGATATTTAATTTTGACTATTTATATATATTTTCAAGTATTTACAAATTTTCAAAATATTTTCTATTTTTGGATATTTTGGATATTAAATCTGAAAATAATTAATATATTTAACTATAAAAATCTAATTTGGATATATTCGGTACTCGAAATATTTTGGTTCGGATCATGTTCGATTTTAATTCTCTAGATACAAATTTTTTTGAAATCATTCGAATATTTAACCAATTTTGGTTCAGATTTGATGATACTACTTTTTGGATCTTTTTCGGGTTTGGATTTTTTGCCCAGTCATACCAAACACTGTAGTGGGTCAATTATTATTTCACTTTATTTATTGTCTTTACAATGAATTAAAGAGAATTTGCCAAAACTAACCCACAACTTGATTTTAACCCCAAATCTATATTCAAACTTGAATCAAATGCAAAACTAACCTAAAAGTTTTGTGAAATTACAGTCGAGCCCTTGTGACCAAACAAAAAAACAGAAGTCATTTTTACGAATATAGCCCCAGTAAGTCGTCTGAGTCGTCTGAGATGTTGGAAGTCGTCTGGATGACTTTTTTGTAAGTCGTCTGGTACCAGTTTATCTTAAAAATAATTTATAAATTTTGTAAAAAATATTGTGATGAGCGAAAAACAAAAATCATGTAATTATAAATAGTTTTAAGTGATATAAATTAAGATATGATAAAATTGATTTGTTTTCAAGATAGATGAGTGGAAGTAGTGAATCATGATATTCTTTGGTTTAGGGGTTTGGCAAACATATGTTGTAGTATTGTATGTATTCTTAAGGTTAGATTTTGGAAAGCTGAAATATTTTTTTCAAAAATTAATTTTCACTTATATGTGTTTATTTCTGTGTATAGTAAACACTTTTCAAGTTTGATTTGATTTTATGAAGTGTTTAATTAGATAATTAATTTTAGGGGTTATGTTTAGGGTGTAGACGACTTATATTTCAGTCGTCTGGTGAATAATTTTACCCAGACGACTTATATTTCAGTCGTCCACATCGTACCGAACCTTTAATTTTACCAATGTACGTTTTAACCTAACCAGATCATTTACTACACATATAAAAACTATTTTTTTCATTTTTTCACAACTTTACGAAACCCTAGCGTCGTTTCACTCCAAAGGCGATTTCGAAGGCGATAAGACGAAAACCCTACCGTGATCATGTTATGCCGTTCTCTTCGCCGGTAATCTCTCCTATTACGACGAATCTCGTTTCTCCTTCATGCCGTAGAGTATTTTCGTAGTTTAAACTGACCACCCGCTTCCTTTTTTTTCAGATCTGAAATCTCATTTGCCAAACTCCGCTGCCGGTATGTTATTTCTCATGTCTTAAGGCGTTTAGCCGCCGGAAAACCCTAAAAATTGTAGTCTTGATTCTTCTTTTCCCGTCGATTTGCAGATCTGTAACCGCTTGGGACCACATCTTCTCCTACCATATCTTCTCCGACAATATCTTCTCCGACTGTAAGTCGTCTGGTCAACGCAGATGTTATTTTTGCAATTGACTTTGAAATGTGTTATCTGAGACAACTGAAAAATAAGTCGTGTACTTTTGTTTGGTTAAAAAAAACTCCAAAAAAGCTAGACGACTTACATTTCAGTCGTCATAGGTTAGTTTTGCATTTGACTGGATTATTTCAGAAGTTTGACTTTCCTGGACGACTTACATTTCAGTCGTCTGGTGAATAATTGAAATATCAATATTTTATTTAAACTCGACGACTTACAATTAAGTCGTCATAGGTTAGTTTTGCAATTGAAAAATAAAACTTCAATATTTAATTATATATAGACGACTTACAATTCAGTCGTCCGTCCGACGTCCTGGATTTACGAGGTTTGACCAGAATCTCCTGGACGACTTATGATGGAGAGAATATTTGGATATATTCCAAATATCATTATTATTTATTAATAGGATAATTACTTTTATTGTTTTAATAGTTTTCCTATTTTAATTAGGATTAGGGTTTTATGGCTTTTGTGTTTTCATATAAATAGACTTCTAGGCTTATAGTTGTATTCGGTAGTTTTGATAATGATTTAATAAGAGATAGATTTTATACGAGCTTTATAGCACGGGAAAGAGTATTTCCAATCTAAGAGGTTTTTATAACCACTGTGAAGAGTATTCACAAACCCTAAAGAGCTTTTGATTAAGCAATGTGAAGAGTATTCACAAAACCTAGAAGCTTCCGCTACATCAATTGGTATCAGAGCCAAACGGTTATATTATCTTGATCGCAGATGCATCTACAACAACAACAACTAGCTGAGATCGTGGAGGAGTTTAAACAAGAAATCAGCAAGTTTAAACAAGATATCAGCAAGGCTTTGAAGAAGTTGGAACAAGATATTTGCAAGGTATTTAATAAGTTTGAACAAGCGTTAAAGAAGATCGAAGAAGCACGAGCTCAAGATATGCAATTGGATGATGATGAAGATGACGACAGTTTTATCGAAGATGATGTCTGTGTTGTCGACTTTGTCTTTAAAGATGAATCCTTTGAAAATCGGATCCGTGCAAAAATAGGGAGTAATCGTGTTGATGAAGATTTTGTGCAGAATCTTAGTAACCTGCTCCTTGTGCAAAAACGGATTTGTGAAGATTCAAGTTACAAACAGATCCGTGCAAAAATCATGCAAACACATGTTGTTGAAGATTCTTGGAAGAGTTTTTCTTGGAAAACGTTTTGGAATCAAAGACCATGATCAAGATTCGAGGACGAATCTTCTCCAACCCGGAGAGAATGATGGAGAGAATATTTGGATATATTCCAAATATCATTATTATTTATTAATAGGATAATTACTTTTATTGTTTTAATATTTTTTCTACTTTAATTAGGATTAGGGTTTTATGGCTTTTGTGTTTTCATATAGATAGCCTTCTAGGCTTATAGTTGTATTCGGTAGTTTTGATAATGATTTAATAAGAGATAGATTTTATACGAGCTTTATAGCACGGGAAAGAGTATTTCCAATCTAAGAGGTTTTTATAACCACTGTGAAGAGTATTCACAAACCCTGAAGAGCTTTTGATTAAGCACTGTGAAAAGTATTCACAAAACCTAGAAGCTTCCGCTACATCAACTTACATGTAAGTCGTCGGTCGGACGACTGAATTGTAAGTTGTCTGGGTATAATTAAATATTTAAGCATTTTTTTTCAATGGCAAAACTAACCTACGACGACTTACATGTAAGTCGTTGGGTTTTAATAAAATATTGATATTTCAATTTTCCACCAGACGAGTGAAAAATAAATCGCCATGAATGTCAAAATCCCGACAAAATCCAGTCAAATGCAAAACTAACCTATGACGACTTACATGTAAGTCGTCTAGGTTCTTTGGAGATTTTTTTTTTGTAACCAAATAAAAGTAGACGACTTATATTTCAGTCATCTCAGAAAACAGATTTCAAAGTCAATTGCAAAAATAACCTCTGCATTGACAAAACGACTTCCAGGTAAGTCGTCTACAACCAGACGACTTACCTGGGAAGTCGTCTGGACAAACATATCTGGAAAAAACTCGATTTCATACCTTAAATTGGTGAAATAACTTCATTAGCACACATAAGGCTTCTCCAAGCACACATAATCTCAAACGAAAGTGACTCACCCAGAATCGTTAGCTTCTATGACTCTATGAACCATAAAAAAATGTAGAATCAAAATCTTGGGTTTTTTTAGCTGAATGTGGAGAGAAAGTGAGAGAGATGTTGTGTTTAGTTCATAAGAATGAAGAAAGAAGAAGGGTAAATCGATTTTTGGAGCATTAAGAGCTTTAAATTGGTTGTTTATGGTGTTTCGGATATTGATGACAATGACAATCTTGTAATTATTTGAAGATGATGAGGGTGAGAGAGTAAAAATGTCATTTTCGAAAGAAAAAAAAATTGATGGTATTTTCGTGAATTATATCAACTTGTAGGGTGAATATGACAAAACTAATTTCTAAAAAAAAAGATGTTAGTTTTGTGTTTGACTTTGAGTTTGAGGTCAATTTTGCAAAAAGTCCATCAACTAATTGGTAATTATCAGAGTTTAACTAAATTATCTAGAGCGAGAGGAGCCGTCAATCGTCATATATAGTTTGAATGCTCCAGCTTTAGACTAGTCTTCCGTCGCTTTTGATTCTCGACGACTAGAAGGGAAAAAATAACAGACCAAAAAAAGTTGATTAATTATTATGTCTATTAAGTATGTTTCATTCATGGGTTTGATAATTCAAACTAAAGACATTCAAACTCTGCAATTTTGTACTTAGATTACTTCTCAATTTTCTTGTATAAATATAAGAGGTTTGCACCTCAATGTAAATAGTAAAACCCCCTTTTGAAACCTCCAATTTAATTTGTTGACATTCAGTTTCTAGTTGTTATCTAATAATCTTAATTAGTGATAGTTTGCCAATAGTTTTATTTCATTAAGCACACATCTCATAACTAGTCATATCGTAAGATAGATTGGGGTATATACAGATTAAATGCTAAAATGTTTTTGGTTTTATGTTGTGTAGATCGGTTATGTAACAAATTAATAAATCAAGTTAATTACTAGTTATTTTATATGTTAAGATTAGTGAAATTAATTTTGAAATGGGTGGAAGGGATATGAAACAGAGAGTAGTGGTGGAGTTAACCCCACAAACGAACAAAATAATAAAAGATGGGAAAAAGCATAATACAAAGAAGCAATGTGTTGTGGTCTCCTTTATTTAGAAGAACCATTACACACATTCTCCTTTTAAAGCTCATATTTTTTATATAAAAAACGTATATGCCATTCCATTCATGAATAATAAAAGACTGATATATCAGATCTTTGAAGACATCTCTTTTATTTTCTCTTTGCAAGAATATATGCTTTCAGAATACATCAATAATAACGGACTCGTATTTTTTTTGTAATGGTTGGATAACCTCTTCTGAAGTACAATATTTTTTTTATTTTTTTATTTTTTTTATTTTTTTTAGCAACCAGAGATGGACTATTTATATTATCTTCAAAAAAACCTTGCGTGAAATCACTGTTAATCATCTAAGTTCAAAAAAAAAAAGTACAATATTTTTCGTTGCACATACAATTCCATCTTATTAATTTTTTGGTTAAAAAGTGTGATTATAATTAAAAAGCTGCATAATATTTTGTTTTATCAACTCTAAAATAGCATGTTATCTAGAACAAAATATTGTATCATTATCACTTTTTTCTAATAAACATGCATGTTACTTGCAGTTGCAGAAACAAAAAGCACTCATTTTATATGTTTTCAAATAAATCTTTAACCTATTTTAGTAAATGTTCATCATCATTTAGTGCAATTACCCACATACAATGTGAGAAAAGGAAGATCATAAATGTAATTTAAAGATGGAAAATAGAAAGAAACCAATATAAGAAGTGCAATGTGAGAAAACAGGATTGCATGCATGTACCTATACTTCTTCTTCTTCTTCTTCTTTTGTTTCTTGGCAATTGTATAAAATGTTTATACTTATATAGGGTTTCCTCTTGCTAACTCAATAATATTTCTTCGCTAGGTACAAAAAGAAAACATTCAAAGAAACAGAAGTGTAGGGTCACAAATATTTTGAGCATATTTAAAAGATTCGATCCCAAATGAACAGGAAAAGAGAATCTAGCAACATTTTACAAGACCTATTTGCCAACAAATACTTCTCTCTCTTCCCCAAGCTTTCACTGTACTTATGCTCTTCCCGGTGGCCGTCTTGATTTTCCTGCTCTCCTGTATACATAATACAGATTTAAGATTTAAAAATCACTATATAACTTAGTTACTTAATCTAAATCTTTTACTTATTCTCTGTACTTTAATATAACCGATACCAAATATATAACCTTGATCGATTGATACATACGTCAACTGACTCGCTAATACAATTAACATGGAAGTACTATAACTATATATATTGTTTTCCAAAAATATTATTTGAGATCTTAAGTGGTTTTTTCTATAAAACTAATATATGAGGTGAAAGAAAAAGGAGACTATTTAAAGGGCTAAAGCTTCCATAAAGGGAAAAAGAAAGTTTTTAAAAGAAGACATCTTATGATGAGTAATTAAAAACAAGATTGTTAACGTATAGACTGAATAAAGCTAGCAGACAGCCTTTTGAGAGCCTCTGTTATATGTCTCGCCGAATCTGAGTTAGCTAAAAGAAACAAAGAGTTTATTTTTTTAAGTATTTTTTTGGTAAAAGTATATGTATATGGTGGCCAAAAAGAAGTGCTTATACATAATAATATAATGCGCAGATATACATCCACGAATAAATTAGCTTGCTTGATTTCTTTTGATTTATTAAACGAAACAAGAATGGCAACGAGAGTGATCTTCTTCGATAAACTTATACGTTGTTTTTGGATTGATATCAATGGAACTCTATTAACAGACGGGGATGTTTCCTCGTTGTTATCTATATTAGCATGGAGTTATCACTGCTATGCCATATATTGCTGAAAAGAACAACACATATAGACATGCAAGATTTGTTGATTGCAAGTGATAGATGAAATAAGAAATCGGTAAAGAACCTGTTATGTATAGGATCGGATCCACGAGGCACTTTTCTTTTGCTGCCAGCGTAGCTAAGATCACCATGTCTTGTTCCATCTTCATGCTCCTTACCGTGTGTAATGGAGTTTTTCATCGACATAATGGTAGTAGTCTCTTTTGTTGTGTCGGCTTCGTTGTTGTTTTGTAATGCAAACGCATCGATCATTAGAAGAGTGACTAAACCGACCGTAAATAGTGTACGAGAAAACAACTGGAGACGAAGGGATTGGAGATTTCGCATGGTTTCTAGCCTTGTGGGTTTTGTTTGGGTCTTATCTTCGTTGGTTGGTGGAAATAAGGACAGAAACTAACATCGATCGAATTAGTAGGTTTTATTCGATTTTTCTATTTGAAACTATAATAGAGAACAAAGAAGAGTGAGAACAAAAGCATGAGAGAGATAGAGTCTTATCACTTTGATGAGTTAGGATGGTTGGTGTTCTTTATATGTTCGATGGTTTTTATTCTCTTTAATATGGTTAACTTTACTCGAAACATTAGGATAGAGAGAAAGATAATCTAGGCTATGAATCTTTATATTTTTCCGTGAGATATATTTTTCATATTATCTTTAAGCATGAATCCGTATTTTTATGTCGTCTCTTTTTGTCCCAAAAATCTAAATATACCAGAATGAAACACAATACTTTTCATAGAATTAAATTTTTTAAAAAATTGGAGAAAAGAGAGAGAATGATATCTAGAACAGCTGTTCTGAAACGTGACATGGAGGGAATATATTTAGTAGCCTTTGCTTTATGTGCATGAGAAGGTTCCGATACGAGTTAGTATTTGAGTTTTTTTTTTCGTGTCGTGTATTTTCATGCTGTTTTATGTAATATACTCAGATTAGACATTGTACTTTTCTCACGTACATTTCATCCCTTTCGTATCCAAAAGGTAAAGCTAAGCACATGACAATGCAATGCATACCCGAATTTATAGCCATATTTTATAAAAATCTAAGAATTACTCTCATTATGTGTATGTATATTCCATTAATTTCACAAATCTAATTTTACGGATTGGATACGTGTGTGTGCATGATATTTTGCACATAGGTATAATTAATGTATTATATATAGTATCTACCTAGTTCCGTTTAACCGCCATCTCTTTTATATATGTATCTAGTATTTAGTTACAGCATAATTTTTTTTTAGTTACAGCATAATTTGGTATATATATATTATTTTTTTGAGCAAAACATAATTTGGTATATATAACCCGATATATCACTCGTTTTACCCAAAAAAAACTTGATATGTTATATTTGTTGCTTATCTCCGAACTTGAAGACACCAACATAAACTTCATTATAAGGGCTCACATACCGCAAACTTCGAATAATCTAAAAAGGTTAGCAATATTATACGTTAGCCAAACATATATGCGTTAACCACCTTAATCCTTCTTTATGTATCTTAAATAAGATTATATGCATATATTAAAGTTTGCTGAAATAAAGATGAGAATGACAACATTGACTAGACCCATGATTAAAAATTGTTCCTTGGGAATATATTTATATCACTGTCACATAGCAGCCGTAATTTATATATTTTTGTCTACATATTAAGATTCATACCAATTTTTGAAATACATATTGTGGTAAGCCACTTATTACAAAAGGAAGAAGAGGAGCTAATGTTCATGAGTAGATAAAGAGAAGAAAATTTCCAACAGATGAGAGCTTACTGTCATGAGTGTCATGTAGCAGCCGTAATTTATCCCATAGTATATATATTTATTTTGTAGAGCATATGATACATATTGTTGATCTCACCAATCAAAATATAACCATATTGTACATGAATCCCACTTCAAAATATAACCATATTGTACATGAATCCCACTTCAAAATTTGTTTACCTTTCCTAAAAGAGTAACCGTATAATTGCCCAGAGAATCTTATGCCTTTGTGTTGCTCAATAGCTTCAAGCTGAAGTAACAAAAAATGGCATTTACATATTCATTTTAAATATAATATATTATCATGTACACAAGCTCCACTAGTAATGTGGTGGCCGTTCCCGTCTATAGGATTCCTATATATTTGTCTATGCCCATTCAACATTTACATACTGCATACCACTAATTTTTTTCTGTGTTTTATAAACATTTCAGCTCAAAGCTATTATGACTAATGTCATAGGAAAAAGTCACATTTTGTATGTAAAAAAGGTTTTTTTTATGAATAAATTTAACATTCTTTCGGGAAAAAAATCCAGTCAATGTAGTCGTCATAAAACTAAGCTAACTAAATATGTATATAATTTCTAATGTAAAATGTGAACCATATTTTCACTATATTATATATTGGATAACATTATAAACTTACAAATAAACGAGAGATACACGGTATATAGTTAAAAAAAACATACGCAGAAATGTGGATGATTGATTGAAATATAATTGTAGAAAAAATGATTTAAAATTTAGTCCATAGCATATTTTAGTGTAGCTGTATTTGATGTAAGTTTAAAAACTAAATAAGAAAAGATAAAAAAAAAACTCATACAACAATATATTTTTCTACAGTTTAGTAATAATGTTTAGAAAATAGAGTTCTTCATTATTTCTTTATTTTGGATTATAATTTTAAATAAAATATGATTGATAACTTTTATGGTTGAAGTGAAAACTAAAGGTAAAAGCATTTGTTACATCTCAACCAATCACTCAAAAACTAATCTTTAATTTATTATAGCGAGACAAAATATCTTTTTTTGTCTCTAAATTTTAAATAATTATATGATAGATCTTTTAAACCCCGAATTAATTAAATCAATATATGCATTGATCATCTATCTCTAATAAGTAATTGATTGTTTCAAGTGTTTTAAATTTTAGGGCCAGCATGCAGGTGATGCAAGCAGGGCCGGTCCTGGGCAAAGCCTAACGAAACATTGGCCTTAAGCCCCCAAATTTTTTTGAAAAAAATACATAGAAAAAAAGCCCCCAAAAAATTTTTTTAGGCCCCCAAATTTACCAAAAAAAAATTTTAGCTGGAACTTTTTAAAAACCGCCTACAGCCCCCTAAATCTCGGGGCATGCAAGGTGAATCAAGTAGAAACGAGTTGGAGGAGAAAAACATCGGAATATCAATGTGTAGGCAGAGAGTGAGAAAGTTGAACATGTAGCTGAAACGATTAAGTCGAGAAGAACGATCGAGTGAATGTGATTTTGCCGGTTGGTCAAGAATAGTAATGCATGTTTTTTGTATTATGTTGATAAAACCAAACAGATTTATTCCAAGAGTGCAACATATTCCAAGTTTACGAGGCCAAAAATAGACCTGGTGAGGAAGAGGAGGCAGACATCTCAATCAAAATTTTCAATATTTTTACAAAGAACATATCAAGATTAGAAATCTAGAGAGTGGTAATAGTATATTTGGTAGAGTAAAACAATAGAGGGAAGGAGAAGCTTCATTTTCTAGTATTGCACCAGAGGCAGACTCCACTTGCTTCAACTGATCTCTTGCGTTAACCCCTTCCTAGCAACAAAGTAAGCTCTTCACAGAGGTTCAAGATCAAGCAAGTATGCTCAATAAAGATATATAAGTGATGACATCATTTCAATGGAGTGAACGTTCTTCTTAAGATAAAAGAGTAAAAGGGTAATAAACAATTTCGTAATATATGAAACAAAGTAGCCCCAATTATATGAGTGCCCTGCACACGAGCAATATCTCTGTGACTCTGTGTTTTCGTCTCCTGAGCAAACCTACCAACGGTTCGCTCGGTGTTGACAAACAATGGTTTATACCATAATGCTAATAGTTTGTGCAAATCAAAGTGGTTTGCTCGAACTCGACTTAATTATCATATCAAGATGGCAAAAACTCATATGTTTCTTACTTGTCTCTTGCACAAAACCTCTTCAGAGAAATCGCACCACATCTCATCACCAAGGTTCAACACCAAGTAATCGTTCTTAATGATAACATCTTTTTCAAATGGGAATTGATCTCAGCAATGGGGTCATAAACAATTAGTCATTTAAAGAAACAAGTAGTATCCAGTTATATCAAACCCCTAAAAGCTTAATTCTATACACTCAGATCAAATATCTCTGTTTCTCGCAACAATGGAAAAAAAAAACGTTGAAAGCTTCTACATATATAGAAAAAGGTGGTGCCCTTAAAACCGCGAATTGCTTTGTGATCTTCCAGTGGATACTCCGGCCATCGGTACTGTCTGTTTCTTTCTGTAGTATACAAATGATCCACTTACGAGTAACAGTCCAAGCATAACCGCCTGCCCATTTATTTTTCAAATGATCTTACGTCAGGACTAAGAGCCAAAATCACTAAAGTAATGAAGTGTTTTTTTTTTATCTTTATGTTACCTCAAAACCAAGAACTGAAACTCTCTCCTCATCTGAAGAAGGAACACAGCTTCTATAAGTTTTGTAAGACTGAGACTTCTTAGCTTTCAATGCTGGTGTAGAGTCATCACGCAGGTTCCTCTGTTTCACCGATGCATCAACAACTTCTCCGTCATCATTACTGACATTAGGCTGATGATCATTTTGTTGAGTCTCTTCCGCATCTTTCTTGTGTGAAGAAGCTTCTCCTCCTCCTCCTCCTCTCACCTCTCTACATTTAAAAGGAATTCGATAACCCGTTTCACTGCAACGATACTTCTCTTTTCTCTACATTCAAAATCAAGAATCAATCAAAGCAAGGATCAAGATCAACGTATTGAGCTTAACTTGTAAATCAAACCCTAGATTCTGAATTGAGTAATTGACCATCCAAAGCATCAAGCAAACACCATACAGATTCGATTCCAACAGAGAACAGTAAAGCAGATTCTCGATTGAATTTGAGAGAGAAGAGAACCTTTTCGGAGGAATTGCAGGAGACGCAAGGACCTGAAGGAGAGCATTCGAAGGTGACGTTGCTTCCTTTCGGAGTTTCTTTGAAACCTAGAAGGACCCTACGCCCACCGCTTCTAAACTCGTCGTCTCCGTTGTCTCTGTGGAGGTTAGATGGAATCAAACAGTGATAATTAACATTTTCTAGATCGAGAGATCGATAAGCGAGAGATCTAAGAAGGAAATTGAAGTACGAAACTGTTCATGTGATCTGGCGAGAGACGATGATGAGACTGCAACAGCGTAGACGAAGACGATGATCAGATCCAGTGGAGATCTCAGAGAAGCCATCTTCTTCGTCGTTCAAGGAAAAAATCTCGCAGAAAATAAAAGAAAAGAAGAAAAAAAAGAATACGAATATTGACAGAAATGGTCCGGTATTACTCTACTTTTATAAATTCACCTTACAACTTATAGATTTTTACATTTCAAACCCGATAGTTTTAATTATAATATCTAGATCCACAATATTAAGTGTGGGTAATGTGGATAGACCGACTGATAGGAATATTCTTTCATACTGTATGTTGTCCTCGACAAGGTTTGATTAAAGACTTTAAACATCTATATTATTAAATATATTATTAAAAGAGAAGTACTCATTTGAAAATGTTCTTACTTTATTAATTAAATTCCTTATTTTTTTCTTTGTCTTTTTCAGCTACATTTATGAAATATCCTAAAACGAATAAAACTGTCTAATTTATTACTTGTCTTTTCAGTTACATTAATGAAATAAGCTTAAATGAATTTAAACTTCCTATTTTATTGTTTGTCTTTTTTCAGTTATATTAATGAAATATCCTTAAATAAATTTGGACATAATGTAATTTAATCAACCAAGAAAACTCATGAGTTATCCTTACGTGCATAATTATAATAATAGAGATTTTAAAAAATGTGCATCATTAAAATGTTACCTAAAACATGCAGCACTAATATATATCATGCATCAATAAAAGTAGAATTTGACGCATACAATTGTACGGATATTATTTTTAGTTGATTACATTTAAAAATAATTATTTATTCAAAAAATATTTAAGAATGGCTATGCTTTTAAAAATTATATGGTATTATTTGCTCATAACTCATTTGTTATTTGATAAATTGTTAGAAAGAAATTTTTAGCATAATATAACTCAGTTGTCATTTGCTAAATTTATGGTTTTTATTTAGATTTTTTATTAATTAATTATAATATTTTCATTTTATATTTGAAAGATAAATGAATTTTCTTTCAAACAATATTTTTGTAAATGTATTTTCTTAAAAATAATCAATTTAAATTGTTATAATCATTGAATATAATTATTTTTGACATAATTTGAGTTTTTGTTTACATCAAAACTTATCATATTTTAGGATAATTTTAAATTAAAATATAATTTTCGTATTTTTCAAACAAATTCTAAAAATATTTTTTAAATATTTTGTTATAATTGTTAAAAAAATTTGAGTTGCATTTCAAATAAAAGGTAAAGATATTAAAAATATTCTAATTATAATATGTACAATTTAATATAGTTTTAAGGAAATGGTAAAAATAAAAAAAAATTACACATAAAATAATCATGATTTTTGTAAACTGGGCGGATCATTATTTATATGATATCGCACACGAAATTTTTGTTTTCTTTTTTTACAATTATCTAATTAACTCTATATACTCATTTTTTTATATTTTTTATATGATATCACACATTTGTAAAAAAATAGATAGTTTAAGATGCAAAAAAAAAATATTTATTTAATAAATATAATATGAATGAATTTTACAAATACATCATTTAATAAAATAAATAATTAAAAACTGAAAATTCATACTCGCGCGCGAGGTCAGGGTCTAGTTGATTCAATTAAGACACAAAATTCATTTTATTACAAGTTACAAGTTACAACTTAAAACCATCCCATAGTGTATGTACATTCATGCATCACAGGATGTAGAGAAGAGAAATATACAACACAACCAAAAAAAACACAGATGAAAGTGAAAAACTTTAGGGTAAGTATGTGGTAAAGAATTGAGTAAAGAGTGCATGATCCTTGTACTTTACAAAGCAGCAGCATAGTCATCATACTCACAGCACAGGTAAAGTTTTAACTTAGTGTTCTTGTTTGTTAAAGATTAGTGGAAACTCATCACTATGCTCTGAGAAGAAACCATACTGATCTCCCAACTTCTTTAAAGACTCATAAACTTGTACCATCAATGGTCTTTCTTTAGGCCTCGTGACAACACAGCTACACGCGATTCTCAAAAACTGCATCATCTCATCATCATATCCTTTACCAATCACACATCTATCAACCACATCTTTGCCTCTACCGTCACTCAAATGCTTATTCACCCAATCCACTAAACTCCCATTAAACCCATCTTCACCATTGTTAATCGAAAGCGGCTTCTGTCCCGTAACAATCTCTAGAAGCACAACCCCAAACGCGTACACATCCCCACTCAATGACGCAACCATAGTGCTCGCATACTCAGGCGCAACGTAACCCACCTCCCCAAAATCTCCATTACTAAACGAGCTATCGTTAGAGTCCCGAGCAGAACTCACTAGCTTCCCCAAACCATAATCGATAACACGAGCATCATAGTCTTCATCTAGAAGAATCACATTCGAGCTAATGTACTGATGCAAATACGCATGTTCACACCCATGGTGCAGCCACACTAGCCCTCTAGCCGCTCCAACACTGATCCTAACCCGACCCGGCCAATCCAAACCTCGCAACCGAGAGTTCAACGTCCCGTTAGCCATGTGCTTATACACCAACAACCTCTCGTCCTCCACAACGCAGAACCCGAGAAGCGGAACCAGATTCGGATGCCTGATCTGACCCAACCTGTTCACCTCCGACTTAAACAGCTTCTCACCAACCTCATACCCACAGCTAAGCCTCTTGACCTCAAGTGCAGACCCATCAGGCAAATCAGCTTTGTAAGAAACACCGGTTCTCGACGAGACAAGGACATTGTCGGAACCGAAACTATCCGTAGCAACAATCAAATCAACCAATCTGATCTTCACGATAGGTTTCTGAAACAGAGCCACCTGAACGAGCTTATGCGACTTCAACACACCGATCCAGTCACCATCGTCTTTAGACTCTCCGGCGCCGTAACCGTTCTTCCTCCTCGCGTCTCTGATAAAAAACCACCAGAACACGGCGAACCCGACGCACAACGACCCGACAGCTCCCGTTACGCCCGCGATGACAATGACCGTTACGTTTTTACCGTTCAACGTTCCGCAAGTAGATAACGGCTTCCCGCAAAGTCTGTTATTTCCGGCAAACCCGTTTTCTCCGAAACGGGAGAGATCGGCGGGAATCGAACCGGAGAGATCGTTGTCGGAGAGAGAAAGACGCTGGAGCCGGTCTAACCGGGTTAACTGAAAAGGAACCGGACCGGTTAACTTATTCTCGTTAAGAGCCAAACCGTTCAAGAACTTGCAGTCAGCGATTTGGGACGGTATCGAGCCGGAGAGTTTGTTCCCGGAGAGATCTAACGTGACGAGGTAAGGAAGCCACGAGCAGATCTCGGGAGGAATCTCGCCGGAGATGTCGTTACCGGAGAGGTCTAAGGATTGTAAGCTGCGACAAAGCTTGAGAGATTCTGGAATCTTGCCGGCGAGTTGCATTGACGGGAGATGGAGGGAGAGAATGCGATTCTCCTTGGCGTTCCAGCAAGAGACTCCGGTGAGTTTGCAGATTGAGGAAGACGAAGAGTTGGGGAAAGACCAGTTGCTGAGTCGGCCTGAAGGATCGGTGAGTGAGTTTTTGAGGCCTTTGAGACAGAGCACGTCGTCTTCTGCGTAAGAGGAAGATGATGAGATAAGGATTATTATGATGAAGAAGATAATTAAGATGATTAACATCATCTTCTTCATGATGGGTTTCGTAAGAAAGAACAGTGCTTTTCTTCTTCTTCTTGTTCGTTTTGCTTCTGTGGCGAAAAGACGGCCATTGACTCTGTTTTAGCGTTGTGGAAGGCAACCATTGAAAGTGGAAAAGAAACTAATAAAAATTCTCACTTTTTTAAAAAAATATAAAGATTGCCTTTTTTATATATACGTTAAGTCAATTACCTAAACGACGTCGTTAATAGGAGCTTGTGAGGTAAGAATATCATATTTCAGTTTAGGTGTTCGTGTCTTGATCGAAAAGGAAAGATAACAAAAGTAGGTGTGGGTGTGCCAAAGCACTTTCTGCGCAAGAATCATTTGTTTCAGTTCTATAATAATTTGTATGGTAAACTAGTTATTACCTCAAATATCATCATTATTTAAAATTTTATCAGGAATTCAGGATAGAACTCTTATGAAGATGTATGAGATGGGCGTAGCGTATTCTTATACTTGTTATCGATAGAACTCTTTGTCGCTTTAGGACGATGTTATGGTGGCTCCGTAATAGTTCAAAAATAAATTATGTAACTTTGGGAAGTTGAGAAAACTTGTTTGCTTTTTAGGGAGGTTTTGCCGCAAGTTTTCTCAACTTGTGGCAAAACCTCCCTCAACTTGTGGCAGAGAGGTTTTGCCTTTAATATTGGAATCTGTTCAGCACCTTTGGCAGAATTGTGGGGAGTATATTACGGTCTATGTATAGCATGGGACCGAGGATATCAGCAGTTAGAGCTGGAAGTGGACTCAGAGAATGTGGTGGACTTTCTTCAGACAGGGATTAACGACTCTAATCCTCTGTCATTCCTAGTAAGTTTGTGCTATGGCTTCATATCAAGAGACTGGTTAGTTAAGGTGTCGCACGTGTATAGGGAGGCTAATCGTCTAGCAGATGGATTAGCTAACTATGCTTCTTCTTTATCATTGGGTTTGCATGTTTTTGAGCTTGTGCCTGATAGTGTTGGTGCTATCTCTTTGGAGGATATTTAAGGGGTTTCTAGACCTCGACAAGTTTGTCTGTAACTTTTCTATTTTGTTCTAAATAAAGAGTAGGAGACTCATGTCTCCTGCAACCTACTAAAAAAAAATATTTAATTATCGTTGGTGAGTTATATTTCATAAAGGATATGAATTATTTGTATCTTTGATGTTAGGAGTTTTCAAGGTTCCTAAGACAAATATTGTAGTATAAATGATTATCGAACCAGTTCTGAGGGAATTCGAAGCAATGAGAATGCAAGTACTCACTTAATCTAAGTGCAACCAATGATTTAGATGAGTTTTAAACTACTACTAATACTAGAAAGCAATTACAGAATGATACTTTCTTGACTACGGGAAAAGAGAACTCATGGGCATAGGGATTAGACCTTGGGTGATCAAGTTTCGAACTAAGGATGACAAATGATCAATCAAACTATCGACCTTAAGCCTAGACACAATTCTAAGCAAGCTCTATGTCTAGATAAATGCTCATTTGCTAACATATCTCAAACATCAAATGTCTTTGGTTGAATAATATGAAAGCAATCATTACTAACAAGTCTATTAGCTATTTTAGCACCTTTAACAACAAATGGATTTGGCAAAGTTGTCTCAGACATTTCATCAAACACCTTTCGGGTGGAAAATGCCTATCAATCAACTTTTGAGTGGCCAACTCAGAAGATGCATTATGAATACTCTACTAGCAAGGAACAAGAATGATCTACACTAAAACATCCTAGAACTAACCTAATCACCCTTGATCTCCCTAACCCATGAATTCAAAAGGTGATTACTCACTAATCTCCATGATTCCTCTTAAACCCATATTGGATTTCAGATTAATCATGTAGAGAAATAGATAAGAAATCAACAA
>NC_027753.1:34679172-34679946 GCF_000695525.1 Brassica oleracea var. oleracea
CAAATCTGTGTGTCTCCGGACGTGAAAACGCGAGCGACTTCGTGCGGTCGCTCTGGGAAAGTCGCTCCGGGATGTGGTGCACAACGACTTCATGTAGTTGCTCTGGGAAGTCGCTCCAGGCAGTGCTCGTCTAAAGATCACTCTAATCACCTCCTTTGAGCTCCAAATGCACCCAAATGTCTCCAGGAACTCCATGTGATACTCCGATACCTAATAGAGACATATGTATGCAAAATGCAACCTAGACATGGCTAAATCCTAATCTATATGATGAAAATGCACATGAATAAATGGATAAAACAATGTAAATATGCAAGATATCAACTCTCCCAAACTTATTCTTTTACTTGTCCTCAAGTGAACTTTCTAGAACTCATAGGGAGAGAGGTTTGAAGGTGGGAGCTCATAGCCAAAAGAAACACAACTAGCACTCAATTCAACATCTAATCCAACGTGAGCACACTCTCTTATTACACTCTAGCTTCTCTAGGCCTATCTCAACTCCTTTTGCCCTTACACTCATCATCAAGCATCCAAACATTCAATCAACCAACTCTCACATTCATTAAGCATAAAACATCTGGTGAATTCTTGCAAATGGTCAATTGGTCCAAATCATTTGGTTGGGTAAGGGAAGGTTTTTTTTATTCAAGTGAGTCAAGAGGTTCAAGATATATGATCTTTAAGGTGGTTTACTCTCGAAACAAGTAGCTTTGACATTGCACATAATATATCTAAGAAAGGGACCAACTCATGCATACAATGCTCAATCTC
>NC_027753.1:34680027-34680805 GCF_000695525.1 Brassica oleracea var. oleracea
CTCAAGAACACTTTGCACATAAAACTCTTTTTCTTTGAAATCTATAAAGGATTTTCTCAACTTCTAAACAAATCTTAGCTCTAAACAACTTTGCTAGCCCCCTTTTCTTTACTTTTTTTTTTCTTTAATCTTTTTTTTTATTTTTTTTATTTTTTTATTTTTTTTATTTTTTTTATTTTTGTTTTTTTTTGTTGTTTGGAGGCCAAGACTTTTCACAAATTGAGCTAGAAGTTTCTCTACTTTTCCCATAAAGACTAGTCAATTAAACACAAGAGTTCACTTTTTTCCTTCAACTTTCTCATACTCCCAAATCAAACTTTACAACACTCACCCCCATCCTATAGCTAGACAATAATGTGCCTAATCTAGCAAGAATGAAGATCAAGCATTGTCGTTCCCGATACTCTCAACATTATGTGCATGTAAGACTTTTCGAAAAAGGCCTCACTCATCAATCAATGAAGGCTTAAACGGAGGAAGGGATTTTGGGGAGAGGTCTACCACTAGAGATTGTCAAAAAGATTGTCATAAAGGATGTGACAACTCAAGTGTGTATATCCAGAAATGGAGATCAATCGTGCCCTCTTTCACATTAACAATTGATCCTGCTGTAGCTAAGAATGGCCTTCCAAGAATCAATGGGTCTTGAGCCTCCTCACCCATCTCAAGCACCACAAAATCTGTAGGTATCTCATACCGTCCAATCTTCACAGGGGGGTCCTCTAAGATGTCCACAGGGTACTTCACTGAACGATCAGCTAACACCAGAGAGAGTCTA
>NC_027753.1:34680877-34681417 GCF_000695525.1 Brassica oleracea var. oleracea
GCTGACACTAGCTCCCAAATCGCAGAGACATTTCTCAAATACCATAGGTCCAAGAGCACAAGGTAGTGTGAAGCATCTTGGATCCTCTAACTTCTTTGGAACATCAAGCCTCTGGATGATGGCACTGCACTCATGGGTAAAAATCATCATGCCTTTCATCTCATTCTTCTTTGTAGCTACAACATCTTTCAGGAACCTGTTGTATTGAGGAATCAACATGAAAGCATCGATGATGGGCATTGCAACCTGAGCTTCACTCATTTGCTTGTCAAACAAAGCCTTGTACTTCTCTAGCAGCTGCCTCTTGAATCTACCAGGGAATGGTAGTTTGGGTTCATGGGGAAGAGGAACAAAAGAATTCTCACTTGCTGGAGCAAGAACTTCACCATCCTTCACTGTTTTCTTCTCTTCCCCAACCTTTCCTTTACCCTTGGCTGCCACAATCTTCTCCAAGATTTCATCATTGATTTTCTCATCAACAATCACCACTTCATCATCTAAGTTGATGGCCACCTCTTCACCTAGTTTCTCAGCATCACT
>NC_027753.1:34681862-34682572 GCF_000695525.1 Brassica oleracea var. oleracea
TTCTAGGCGGATAACCACTCTGTTGGTTGTTGGGGTAGGATTTCTGTTGGTAGTTGTTGTACTGAAAGTTGGGCTCTTTTTTATACCAGCTACCATTGTTGTTGATGAAACACAGCTCTTCCTGACTTTCCAAACCCTCAACCTCATGGACAACATGTGGATCTTCTTGCTTGGAGTTACCAACAAACTCCAGCTGCTCTTGGGTGGCTTTTTCAGCAATGAGTAGGCCGATCTTATCTTCCAAAGCTTTGATCTCTTTCCTCGTCTGCTTATCATCACCCCGCCTGCCTCTGTCATGATCTGCACTGTAGACTGCATCACTCTTCACCATGTTGTCAACCAGCTCTTCTGCATCATCTTCAGTTCTTCCCAAGAAGAACCCATTGCTAGCTATATCCAATCTGGCTATGTACTTAGGAAGGGCACCTCTGTAGAAGGTACTGAGCAAGCTCTCCTTAGAGAAACCATGATGTGGGCATTTGGTTTGATAGCCTTTGAATCTCTCCCAGGCTTCACTGAATCCTTCCAAGTTCTTCTGTTAGAAACTGGAGATCTCATTTCTCAACTTAGCAGTTCTTGAGGATGAGAAGAATTTCTCCAAGAATGCTCTCTTTCACTCATCCCAAGTGGTGATAGAGTCGCTTGGTAGAGACTTCTCCCACTGCCGTGCCTTATCCCCCAGAGAGAAAGGGAATAACTTCAGACTTAAG
>NC_027753.1:34683789-34686018 GCF_000695525.1 Brassica oleracea var. oleracea
CGCTCTGGGAGGGGTGTCTCGCGATAGAAACGCGAGCGACCTCTCTATGTCGCTCTGGCCAGGTCGCTCCGGAATGTGGTGCACATCGACATCATGTAGTCGCTCCGGGAAGTCGCTCCAGGCAGTGCTCGTCCAAAGATCACTCTAATCACCTATTTTGAGCTCCAAATGCACCCAAATGTCTCCAGGAACTCCATGTGGTACTCCAATACCTAATAGAGACATATGTATGCAAAATGCAACCTAGACATGGCTAAATCCTAATCTATATGATGAAAATGCACATGAATAAATGAATAAAACAATGTAAATATGCAAGATATCGATCTTCCATATTTTTGTTTGGTCAAATCTTACTTCCCATTGAAGAGAACTAGAGTTTACATTGCCAATCTGAAACAAAGCACCCTTTGCCAATCTATCCGCAACTACATTACATTGGCGAGGAACAAATTTAAAGGAGATAGAGTTAAGAGAATTGATCAACATGCCTAAGTCGTGGACAATCCTTTGAAGAGAAGAGTCACGAGAATTCGAACCTTGGAGTCTGAACTCAGATATACGCATATCATGATCTAGTTTTAGATGAGCACATCAATTATTATTTTAAGTTCTTTCTTTTACATAGGCCATCTAATAAAAAATTCAATTAAATAAAACGACTTCAAAGAGAATATACTGATTACACCTCAGATCTACGAAAATCTTTCTTCTCTTAAAAATGTTTCTGGAATGGTATAAATCCATATATGTGCAGAGTGGTGGTAATGTGATTCCATCAATAGTGATCAGTAAAGAATGAAAATGAGCGTCGTATGTGTAGTGCACGTGCAAGGTGGTTTTCCACCAAATTTGTTCTGTTGGTTGGTAGTCTAATTCAAATCTCAACATTTTTTTTGTCATGCTTTACTATAACTCAACTAATGGTGTTAATTTCAGTTTAAACTAAAAAAATTCAAATACGATAAGAATTATTAAATTTAACTTTTTTTTTTTTGATGAAATTTTAAATTTATTGATCATCGCAAAAGAATGTATGTACAAGACCTAAAGCTTTTTAGGTTTTAAAGAATAGAGACAAAACTTAGAAAAATTAAAGAATATGTGCTTCAAACCATCTTCTCATCAGACCTTGTAGCCTTGGCTTCAGAGCATATCCAGTGGAAGTGATACGGTTCCTGACCGTTTTATCAATCAGTTTAGAAACATGATTGACAGGTCGGACTGAGTTATTGTGCTTGTGGTCATTCCGCTCGCGCCATATATAGTAGATCGTAACTTGCAACACAAGCCGCAACAGTATGAACGTCAACCTGTCAAAAGATCCCGTGAGAAGATGTGCCATAGTTGTATCCCAGTCGGGATCAGGTTCTTGTCCAAACAGGTTCCCAACCACCTTAATCCAGAGCGTGAAAGTGTAGGGATACGCAAAAAATAAGTGATCTCTTGTCTCGTCAGGCTTACCACAGAAGAGACAACCTTGAGGATGGCCTCATTGACTCGTACGATGGCCAGTTGAGAGTCGATTCCTGATAGCTAACCAAGTGATGAAAGCAAACCGCGGTACACCCTGTGGGAACCAGACCAGCTTGCTCCAGACCACATTCTCCTTGCGACATCTAGTGAGATCCCAAGTAGCCTTAGATACAAACCGCTCTCCGTAGGTGTCCTCCCCATTCCTCCAATCAACTCCATCTCGTACATTTTCCACCAAGCTGACCAGAAAAGCTCAAATGTCAAGAATTAAGTTTTGGATACGTTGGTCACGACAACGGCGAAATCTCCAGTCTCCATCAAGAAAGACTTCACAAATCTTGGCATCTCTTCTTATACCCAATTTTTGTGTACCTAGCTCCCCAACAATATCAATGAGCCGGCCACACGGGTGCCACAGATCAGTCCAGAATCTCACGTCGAGTCCATCATGAATATTCATACGAATAAACTGCTTAGCAAGAGGGCGGTACCTCAGAAGCTTCCTCCAAGCCCAAGAGCCTATCACCGTGTCCTTTGCATCCCAGAAAGTCTCATGTTTCAACAGGTTCTGCTTCACCCAAACTGCCCATAACGATGAAGACTGAGAGAACAACCTCCAAATAAGCTTCAGTACAAAGACAGAACTAACCTCCTTCACTCTCCTAATACCCAGACCTCCTTCTTCATAGGGACAGCAGACTTCCGCCCATGCAATCTTTGCGCGAGATGTAATGTTTGGTGAACCACTCCACA
>NC_027753.1:34686351-34699384 GCF_000695525.1 Brassica oleracea var. oleracea
AGGGGAAGTCCAAGGTACCTGATGGGTAAAGCCGAGACAGAGAGGCCTGCAGCAGCCGCTTCACTCTCCAGCGCTTGTTTTCCCCTACCGGCTGCAAAGACTGTTGACTTAGATACATTTATCTGAAGACCTGACATGTGAGCAAACTTTCCAAAAACGCCCAACGTTTCCTGAAGCGAAGCTGGCGTGCCGTCTGTGAAGACTACTATATCATCTGCGAAGCTCAAATGGAATAGCTGGACTTCCTCACACTGAGGGTGGTTTCCAATGTTTCCATCAACAACAGCCTTGTTTAGGAGCTTGGAGAGGACATTACTTACAATAACATAGAGGTACGGGGAGAGCGAGCATCCCTGTCGAATACCCCTAGAACTGGTGAAGAAATCCTCTAACTCTCCATTAATAGAAACTGAGAACGATGCAGTATCTATGCACCTCATGATCCAAGTAACAAAGATGTCTGGATAGTTCATAGCTCTCAGGGTTGCTTCAATAAAAGCCCAGTCGATGGTGTCAAATGCTTTCGCTATATCTAGCTTGATCGCAGACCGAGAGGATATGGACAGCTTGTGGTAATCCTTGACCAACTCCGTAGCAAGAAGAACATTTTCTAGAAGCATTCGTCCCTCATTAAATTTAACTTTGACCAAATAATGTTAATCAAATTCTACTGAATCTATTCAATTAAAATAGAAGTCACAACTTCATTGGATTATTTTTAAGAAATTTTATTAAAAGTATTTTAATAAGACTAATAATATATATAATCTTTGAACTACTTTAATCATAATATCTTTTGATATTTTTTCATTTAAAATATAAATATATATATATATATATATTAAAATTTTGAAAATATCTGTTTAAAAAGATTTTAATAAGATCTTAATTTTCAAAAATTATAAGTAAATATTTTCATTAATTTTGTAATTAGTTTTGAAATATTATTATACATTAATATTCAATTATCATTTATAAAATGAAAAATAAATATTCTGTCATATTTTATATATTATATAATCATAATCAATCATATTAAACAAAAATTATTACGTTGATCTAGATCTTTTAACAATATCTTAAGTTAAGTTTCAAAAAGTTTATGTATACATTTTCACTAATTTCGTAATTAGCAATGCACTATTATTATGCATTAGTATATATTCAGTTATTATTTATAAAATTAAAAATAAAAATTATATCCTACTTTTAGCTATTTTAAAATCATAATCAATCATGTTAAAATAATATTATTATATTTGAACTAAATATGATAAAATTATATTAAATTGATAAATTTTATTTTCATAAATATAAAATATTTATGTTAAAAAAATATAATATGATGACAGACTTGCTTAACATTAGCAGACTATATAATACACGTATAAAATTTAAAATATCTTAGATTTTTGTATATACAATAATGTATAATGTAAAATGAATAAACGTACACAAATATTGTTAAAATAAAATCAAGTTTTGAAGAGCGGGTAAAATTTTAACATAAATTAAATACTAAATAATTTTCAAATATGTTTTTTTCATGCACATATTAATTTGTTTAATAACTAAATGCAAATACAATAAGATAAATATATAATAATAAGCGAAAAATACATGTGATGGTTTTAAATAATTGATTATTTACAACATATAAACTATAAATTATTGTATTTGAAATAGTTATACAAACATTTAAATATATGATTAAAATTAAAAATGTACCACTAATGATCTAATAAATATATATGTATATAAAATTGAAAATAACATCCGTGTAGTTGCGCGGATCAAGATCTAGTTAGATATTACGTGTATAATTTTTACTGAATAGCATGTTGCATATCTAGTCTCTAGAAGGTACTAAGATATTCTATACTTGCATAATTTGTTTGGATTTTGAATCAAATCTTTATAAAAGAGAATGAAAATATATCCTAAGAACGATATGCACTTATCAGTGTCATAATGATTTTTTAGATAAGAAGTTATCTACAATTGTATATATATTGACCTTATCAAAGAAGTTATCTACACATATATAACTAATAATATACAGGTATTTCTCTCTCTATCTCCATCTCTCTCTGCGTTTACAACATGGAAGCGTTAATTCCCAAACCCACCTTTCCATGGGGTAAGCTCAAACCAAGCGAGGATGTGCAGCATGTCTTGTTCGTAGCCTTGGGCTCCATCGTTTTCTTCTTTGGTATTATCATGTTAGCACACTATATATACACACGACGAAGCCCCGGATATTATAATGCCTTCTATGGATTTCACGGTGATCAATATGACCGAGCCTCTTAGTGTAAAATGGGATTTATTGATCAGGATCTATCCAAAACATCCTGGTAACTATGTGCATCTCGAAGGTGATTTTAAGGTTTTCATAGTTTACGAAGAAGTAACCATTGCTACTTCATCGATAGAGATCAGGTTACAACTCTGAATACTACAGTCTATTTTTATTGTGTTTTATGTCTCGGAAAACTAATTGAGTTAAACTCTTTTGTGAGTGATCAGTTACACTCGCATTTCACCGTTGCGGTCTAAGCTGCTTACAGCTTCGTTGACTGCTTCCTTGGGAGATATGGACGGTGCGATTGTGGAAAATATTCTGGATGATATTAAGGAAAAAGGTGAAATGCGGTTTGGATCGCGGCTGCTTCTACCGGAATGCAGATCTGAGATGAGTGGTAAGATGAACTATGCATGTGATGAAGCCACGTTACGGTTTGAGCCTGGTTCTCAGAGGAGTGCAACTTTGTTTGGAAACCAACCTAACTGTCACTATTTTTCCTAACTAGTTTTTCATCATCACTTGTTTCTTCTTTAGCATTGTGGAAGGCAACCAGTGAAAGTGGAAAAGAAACAAATTTTATGCTTAAAAAAAAAAATCAACATTGCTTTTTCTAATATATACGTTCGGTCAATCATCTAGACTTACGTCGTTACTAGGAGCTTGTGTGTGTAAGAATATCATATTTCAGTTTTGGTGTTCTTGTCTTGATCGAAAAGGAAAGATAATAAAAGTAGGTGGGGGTGCCAAAGCACTTTCTGCGCAAGAATCCTTTTTTTCATTTCTTATTTTGTGAATTTCTAAATTATTATAGAAACGGTTGGATGGTAAAGTAATTATTACCTACAAATGAAAAATCCACATAATGAATAATTATTACCTGTTCGAAACTAGGTTACGCGTAACGCGTGCGGCTATCCGGGCTTAGCGCCGAATCATTTATTCGGAGAGTATACGGGATTAACCGGGCTTAGTCTTTATGCATATACATATAATATATATATAATATATATCATTTTGGTAGAACGTACATGTGTTTTTACGATGGTCTAGTGGGCTTTAGGCAGGATTTTCCATGAAGGGTGTCTGGCTCCAGTCACATGTTGGCCACTTGCCATTCTTTTTTCTTCATTTATTAAGTTGAGGGCAAAAAAGTAATTGTTTTATTGTCTTCCCCATAGGCCTTCACGGTTACAGACATTTAGACATGGCGGCCATTCGATTTATACTCATCAAAACTCAGTTTCAACACTCATTTTTCATGATTTATACATTAATATGACAGATTTGAGCCGTATTATACCATTTCTAATCTTAAAATGCTAAAAGTTGACAGTGAAATTTTTTTTCCCGATTTTATAACCGATTTGACAAAATCCCCACGGCCATGAACCGCCGAACGCTTACTCGCCGTATAATCTGTCGCGACGGCCGCGCTTTAGAACAGGGTATTTGTTGAGTGTTTTGAAGTCATGCCACTTCATCTTGTTAAGTAAAAATCCACACAATTCATTTCAAAGCTAACCGAATGAATGTCTTTTCACTTAAACCAGTCATATCCCACAGTAAATTCAAGGGACATCAATGTGACAAGTCGGGATTGGGTAGGTAGCCGGGAGAGGTCTTGTGTTTTCTTCATGTATGGGCACATCAGTGTTTTCCTCCTATTTTGGTTTGCGATATACTCCTCCAACTTTCTACTTCTAAGGAAAAAAAATAAGTTGTAGGATATTGACCGGTGGTCTTTTCTTTCTTTTTTTTTTCTCTCGGGAAATTTTTATTAACGGGCCAAGGCCCAAAAACGGACCGAGCCCAACCGAAACAGAACACAAAAGGCCAAAACCAACGACCGAGGCTTTACAAACACTTGGGCCGAAAACCCAAAGACGAAACCCGTTGAGAAAGATGTTGGCTCATCCCACCACGTGGACAAACGCCCAGCGCTCTGAAACACGTGTCAAGGAGAGAACACGCCATCTTCCACCGGCGCAAGAGTGGAGACTCGACGGAACTCCGCCGTCAAGCAGAGCTAAGCCGATGAAGAATAGCTAATGACGGAACCATCTTCACAGCGGAACAAGTCCCTCACCGGATCTGCGCTTCCAAAAGACGAATCGTCTACGATCTAACCCAACACCATCGATCTTCCTGCCTGAAGAGGAAGAGAAGAATCGAGGCTAAAAAAAGAGAGTCGATAAGGCAGAGAAGAACCGGAAACACAGATCAACGAACTGGGAAATCCCGGTGAGAAGTCGCCGCCGCCTTCGTGAGGAAACGCGACGCGGAAACAAAAGCGGCCGCCGCCTTCGTGAAGAAACGCGACGCGGAAACAAAAGCCGGATAGCTCCGTTGAAGATAACACGAGCCACCGGAGTCTGAAGCCGGCTATACTGGTCGAAGAGACCACAGTATACCAGAGGCATATTCACCGTTCAAACCGGCGATCGAAAGCTTCATCTCAATCTCTTGCTCGTGAAAGATACGAGAAAGAGAGAACGAGGAAGAGAGAGAAGCCCTCTGGTGGTCTTTTCTTTCATTTAAAATTTTATCATTCTTTTTGTTCTATATGTACCATATGCGATCCAAGGACAGTTGTTAAAATGTAGTTCTAGAAGACCCACTTTTGTTCCCGAAAATAGAAAATCAATTCTGATATAAAGATATATTAGATCTCGACCTGCGCGGATGTTTATTTTCATTTACTTTTATATAAATATTTTTTTTCAATTTTACATTGGTATATATTAGTATAATATATATGAGGTGTGTCTATCACTTTTTAAAGCATTATAATTTTATCGTATATTTTTTTATTGAATTGGTTGTTTTCGATCACGTTTTTTTGCTTGGAAAAGATTGATAATTATTTAGTTCATATAATGTAGTAGACATATTATTTAGTTCCTATAATATAGAAAGTGAGTTATTTAGATCTATAATAATGATAAGATTAGAAATTAAATGTAACATGACTTTCTAGTAATAGGTCTATTAGATCCATTTTTTAAAAAATCACACATGAATTAAGGTTGTGACTTCTCTTTTAATATATAAGATACTAGAAAATCAACCTAGAAGAATTGAATAGCTGAAAGTACTCATAATTCAAGGACTAGAATAAATTCAAAGAGAAGATAGTTAATTAGTCCGTGCACCATATCTTGAACAACTCTTATTCGTGCCTAAAGTCGGTATGTAAGGCATTGGCAAGTTGCCCCACATCTGAGATCGCTTGTCAGATGAAGGGTTTTAGTTTCTCAGTGATACTCAGTTCCAAGACTTAACTCCTTTCTTGCAAAAGAAATTTTGAGTTTCGCACCATCTCTTACCTAACTTCATTGTATATAATTCAATTTTATATTTTAATTTTATTAGTTAACTAGTGGTATTTCCGCGCTTCACGCGGGATGTATTATATTCGGTTAATCATAAGTTTTGTTTGTTTATACTTACTGGTTTATTTATTTTATAAATTTACTGTTTATTTTTAAAACAAATTCTACTATATATACTATTTATCATTAAGTATAGTTATTTTTATTTTTAGATATGCGCTGAATTGGTTTCAAGCAGTTGAAACTATGCAAGAATGTTCAATTTTCGGTTCAGTTCCATTTTGTTTTTCTCGGTTTTTTGTTTTTTAGGTTCTAGAAATATATGAACCATTCAATTATTTATGAAACTTTCTTTAGTTCTGGTTTGGTTATTTTGGTTTTTGGTTTAGTTCGGGTACCAATCGTAAGAACCAACTAATATCCAATAAGCTTTTAGTTCCAATTCAGTTCTAGTTTTTGGTTAATTTTGGATAATTCAGGAAAAAATCAGATCTTTTCAGTTTTGGGATTTAATATTGGATAATCCAGATAAATTTTAATATTGAAACAAAAAATATTTGGATAATTCTAATATTTCGGTAATTCAAATAATTTTAAATATTTTGGATAAATAAATATTCGGGTATTTCATATTTTAGCAATATAATTTTTTGGTAATTTTAAAACTCAATATAATTTATATTTTAAGTACTCATCCGGTTCTTTGTTCGGTTGTAACACGGTTTTTCAGTTTCAGAAATATATGAACTGCTCGGTTATTTGAGAAATATTTCAGTTTCAGATTCATTTTTTTGTCGGCTTCGATTCAGCTTTTTTCTTCCTAATTAACATGTTGAGGCATAGTTGAAACCATAGTGATAGCGCATGTTTTGTTATTTTTTGTTTGCACATTTTTTATTGTATTTATTTGTTGCACATGTTCAGTGGTGGCATATGTTTTTTTTTTCAAATTTTCGGGTATTTGGTTTATAAATAATATTTAATTTATGGTAATTTTATAACTAAATAGAATGACTATTATAAGTTCTTATTTTGTTCTATGATACGATTTTTGATTTTTCGGCTTCAAAAATATATAAACTGCTCGATTGTTTGTGAATTTCTGTTTAGTTTTAGACTGTCTTTTTTTGTTGCCTTCAATTCGGTTTTCGGTTCTTAATTTATATGCACGCATAGTTGAAACGTAAGTGGTGTCACATGTTTTCTTATTTTTTGTTTGCACATTTTTTTATTGTAATTTTTAATTTGTTGCGTAATATTGTTATGGAAATAGTGTGTTGAGATGCACGAAACTTAACCCTCATTGTAAATATTTTTTGAGCAATTTTGTGTTTTTTTTTGTGTTGTGCCCTCATTTTGAGAGAATGTTATATTATGATATCTGGGAAGTCGTGTTATGGAAAGAATTTTACGGGGTTGATGTTATTGCATGTGATACTTCATACTTACAATGGTCCATGAACCGCGAGTCACCAGAGAGCCTCGTGAAATTATCAACCATCCATCTCACCTTCTTTGTGCTTACCTTTCATTTACCAAGGGCATGTCGACACCCATGAGTTCACTTTCTTTCTTCGCATTCCAAGCCTTCCCGACATGAGCAATCGCACCTCGATTGGTTTAGGACAACGTTCGGCTTTCAATTCAATTAGAAATAGGTCACTGTGTCCATTGAATATAGCTGAACTGCAGAGAGAGGATGTGGATTTTTGTTTTTTATAAGAAGAGAGAATGTGAAATGATTTGATGGGATTATTGATTTTTAGTGAATCCAACTATGGTATTTATAGTTATAGGTGTAGTTTTCAGACGTTTCCATGGTGGTGTGAGTGAACTAATGAATGCGAGAGAGTGGAGGTAGTGATGAGAACGATATTAATGAGATCATTATAGTGGTTGACTGAATTCAGGGGGAGGGCGTTATGTAAACCAACAGTTTTTTGTTGGCTAATTTGTTCTGACCATACTTGATCGAAGAAAAAAGATTTTTGGGCCGAGATTCTGAAATAATGATAGGCCCAAACAAATAAATCAAATGCAACATGAGACTTTCGTAAGTAGACAACCCATTTTTCAGAAACAGAGAATGAAGAAACAACGCCACGTGTCATATTTTGGAATAGCCTTCGCTGAGGTGGCGCATTGTGGAGCCTTTCTAATCAACTTTATTAGTATAGATAGATACTATAAAATATTTTTTTGGTAAAATGTTAAATACTATAAAAGACTTGAAATGCACAAGTTCAGTAGAAGTTATGATATTACCAGTTTGTCTTCTATATAGAGGTTATGCTTTAGTCAAATAAGAAAAAAAAGAAAGGTCAAAGTAGAAGAAATTCTTTAAAATCTTACCTTAAAAATAAATATTTTCCTTTTATGCATTATACATCTCTGTATAATAATGGAAGACCACAGTCTCTCTCGTCTATATATTGTTGTGGAAATTAATGTTCAAGTTATATCTTCGTGGTAAGGTAAGGAAAAACTTTTGCCTCTAGATGACTTAGATATTTACAAGAATCGATAATTGTACGATGAGGCTCACTAATTTTATTTTATCCTTCTTCTTTTAAATTTCATTTCAAACGCTTTTATATTATATATATTGTAAAATAACATGTGGATTAAGATATGTTCAAGTTTTCTGGTTGGTAGCCTTGAAATTCATTGCAATGTTTTCTATGATTGTTCTCCTGGTTGATTGTTTTTCTTCGTATTTTGGGACGATTTGGAATTTAGTTATTTAAAAATATAGGATTTAGATTTTTTTTTATAATTATTATTGGGGTTCCTCATTATATTTCTCTTTCTCTAAATAATTAATGAAATTCTAGGCAACTTGAATCATGGTCACACAAAAGCCATCTAGAAAGGATGCTTATGAATATGTATATACTGTGAGGGATCATTTTCAAGATAATCGTGAAATATATGATACATTCCTTAAGGTCTTGACGGACTTCCATTCTGACAGGTATATTTGATGTGTTAACGATTGATTTTCCTCTTAAGTTTGTTCAATTACTGGCCACGTAATAATTAATTACTCTTATGACTTACGGGCAACTGAATAACCAAATGGTGTTACATTGCAGAATTGGTCCTAGTGATGTCAGATCAAAGATGATCGAACTCTTTAAGGGAGACCAACACCTGCTTTTGGGTTTCAATAAATTCTTACCAGAGGGTTCTAAGATAACACTCGAGAGCGATCAAACTCTACCAAAAAAGCCTGAGTTTCACCAAGCTCTTGATTTTGTCCGCAAGGTTAAGGTAACTACATTCACCCATAGTGTAGAAAAATGGATGGACAATTCGATAAACGATGTCTGTTTTTTTTTTTTTTCTATCAAGTATTTAATTTTTAAAAACAAATAACATATTTTGTAGACTAGCCAATACTATAAAATTATATTGCTCTTTCCTGTTTTTACCACTTTGTAGGCAAGGTTACAAGATGATCGTGCATACATGTCTTTCATAACAATATTGAAAATGCATATAGAAGGAAAGAAGTGCGTTACTGAGGTTTACCATGAGGTATATATATGTGTGTCTAATTATTTTTGTGTGTTATTAAAACTATTTTCTTCTCTTCAGTGTTCTCGTATTGTGTTTGATGATTAAATCTTTTGTTATGTTAAAGAATGATTTCCTCTTTTGCAGGTGTCTGAGGTCCTTCTCCGAGACCACCCCGACTTGCGTGAGGAATTTGCTTTTTTCCTCCCTAGTTAATATAGAGAGAAGGGTGAGAGTGCAGTTGAAATAATAAGTTGCGATAATAAGTTATATATTTGCAATAAAGCTATGTTGTAATCACTAGTTTGTCGTTGGGTTGACAAACGGGTAACTCATTTCAGTTTGTTTCATCGTTTAAAGCAAAACTAGTATCTCTAATCAGCTATTAAGCTTTTAAAAAAAATTAAAGGCCAACAAAAAAAATTAACCATTCGATGCAGGGTGAAGATAATTACTCATGTGAAGTGAAGCGGATATTTTTTTATTTCCTAATAAGGAATGCTTGAGTTACCAGGTTACAGAGTTGCTTGAGTCATTGAAGAGACTCGGGATAATTAGCCACGCTAAACAAAACCGACTTTATATTTAAATTTTCATCAGGTATAACAGGTGAAAACGAGAGGAGTAGTCAAGTAGATCGGATAATGGTTTCGTAATCATGAGACCTTATTGTTGTTTAGATATTTTTGAGGATACACCATATCATCTAATTTTGTTTGTATCAGTAACAGTTTAACATGAATGATGAATTGAGATCTGACCAAATACCTGATGAATTGAGAACTGAGATCTGACCAATTAAAAATTAAAGCGAAATGAACATCATACTAAATAATTACCTGTTATTTGGATTAACATATGTTCATTTATCAGATCGATATCTTGATTCCACGGATTTGATATAGCCATTTCTTGAAAAAAATTTAGGATTTCACTCTCTTGCATGAAAATTTCCATACACCTCTTTAATAATCAAATCTTTACCGTATTTGACTTATTAATCTTCAAAATATTAAATATTTATTAAAAATAACAATAAATAGTCATTTTAACTCCTTAAAGTGAAAGCTTAAATAAATAAATAAATAAATCACAAATAATAGTGTGAATATGTTCCAAAAAATGTCCCAAATATGTTTGGATACGGAGATTTACTGTAAGCGCGGAGACGCGTAGTAATTAGGCCTCAATTTTAAACTCCTAGCCCAATAAGAAACCTGCACAAAAAGGAAAAGGAAAATATATCGGTCAATATGTTTCCAAATGAGGAAAAGGAAAATATATGTGGACAATCAATCTGTGATCTAGTATAAAAGGAGGCCATAGCCCATAGCTAAAGATTCAGATCATCCGACTAGAAAGTAACTTGAGACAAAGAGAGCTAAAGAGAGGGTGTTTTCGTTTTAGCATTCGTCTTAAGATTTTAGCTTTGTATTCATAACTCTTTTTCAGAAAGTGAAGAAAAGATACGTTTGATTATTGTTTTTCTAAAGCAGAAAGTTGGATTAAAATCCTTACATTCCTCGTTCACTTCAAAAAGTCTCTTCTACTCTCTTCAATCAGCCGTAGAAAATGAGTATCGAAAAAGGCAATCACGAGGAGCCAACTGCAGAAGAGAGGTGTAAAAGGTTCTCTTTCTGGATCGTTTTTTGTTTTTTGCATAGCCGTTATTATTTTTGGGATCTTTTGTATTATCAAAGGGTCCTCTCGCAAAGAACCAGTTCCGAAGATAGAACTAGCTTCTATGGATTTCGCGGTGCTTAATATCACAGACACTCGTTTAAGTGCAAAGTGGGATGTGTCGATACGGATCCCCTGCGATCTTCCTGGTCGCTATATATGTCTTCAAGGAGACTTTCAAGCTTCCTTCATGTACAAGGATGTTACTCTTGCTACCTCTTCCCCACAAAAGTAAGCAGTACCTTTTTTTTTCTTCTCTTTTCTTAATTTATATTATTAATTTTTGTAATTTAGGAATATTATTATATACTGATGAATCTTCTTCGTAATCAGGTACAAAGATCTCCAACACGGTGAACCTCAGGTTCTTAAGGTTTCAGCAGGTGTCTCGGGAGAAGATATTGGTGGTTTGATAGTTAAAGATATAACTGAAGATATGAAAGAGAAGAAGGAAGTGCGGTTCGGAACGCGTTTTTATCTCACTGATTGCAGGGAAAAGACAACTGGTACTATGAGATACGCATGTGACGATGTCACCTTGCGATTCGAACCAGGTTCCGAGATGAAGGCGGCTTTGTTTGGGAAGAACCCTAGATGCGTCTATTATTGACCTAACTCCACGTCTTCACCAGTTCATTGTTTTTTTTTTGTGTGTCTTGTGTTCTTCATCTGATGATTGTTATGTTGTGTGAACAAAAAGAAGAAATTGTTACGTTGGAAAATAGTAGGGGTTTACTTATTTCTCTGGGAATAACAATTTTTATTTAAATGATATTAAAAATCTTATAAGAGAATCGATATTCAACGTCTACAATCATTATCAAGAAATAAAAATAATAATAAAACTCAAAACCATAATAATTATATAAAGAAAGAAAGAAGTGTCTTATAAAATTATATTTGCTCTTTTCTGTTTTTACCACTTTGTAGGCAAGGTTTTTTTTTTTTTTTGTTAAAAACTTTGTAGGCAAGGTTGCAAGATGATCGATCGTGCATACATGTCTTTCATAACAATATTGAAAATGCATATAGAAGGAAAGAAGTGTATTACTGAGGTTTACCATGAGGTGTATATATATGTCTAATTATTTTTGTGTATTAATAAAAACTGTTAATTTTCTTCTCTGCAGTGACTAGTGATGTCAAACAGGTCGTCCCGTCCCGTCCCGTCCCGTCCCGTCCCGTACCGCGGCGGGATCGTCATCTCGCGGGTTCAGGCGGGTCCGTCCCGCGCGGGCTGCGGTCTCCAAAAGTCTGTCCCAATCCCGTACCGCCCAAGTCCACAGTCCCTTACAAGCCGTCCCGCGGGCTGAACGTAAAAGGAGTGCAGGAGGACGTGTCTCGACACTGCATGCTGCTCCACTACATACCTAAGTGCACATAATGTGAAGATACGTGAAGACATGAATCTACTATTGGAGCTCAACAAAATTTTACATATACTGTTATTGTTCTTGTTTTTTTTTTCTGGTTTTTGAAGTTCATGAAGTTCATCAAAGTACACAGAAAACACCATACAACAGATACACTCACTTGTGGAATGAGAATTGATATCAATAGCATGTTAAAGACGAGTACAAATCTATGTCTCAACCAAAATAAATTTCATAAAAACACCAAATGGTCCAAATCAGTACTCAGAACAAAACCAAGCAACTTAAACAAAAAATCTGAAATTGTAATTGCAGCAAAACACCAAATCAAAATAACATTTCAAACTTGCTCATCTACTCATCTTCACCTTCCCCATCAACAATGGACTCAAATGATGGTAAATTCTCTTCTTCACCATCACCATCGATTTCTTCATCTGAAAATATCAGAAATTTTATCTACTTAGGATAAAGGATAATGGAACTCTTAATAAAATTAAAATGAGTGTTATTTACCATGTGCATAAGATTCATATCCCTTGATCCAATTCCTAGTGCATATCAGAGCTTGCACATTTTTTGGGAGTAGACGACTTCTATATTTATTCAGAACTCGCGATCCAATACTGAAGGAAGATTCCGAAGCCACTGTTGTGATAGGAATACTTAGCAGGTCACATGCCATTGCAGCCAAGTCACCATACCGATGCGCATTATCTTTCCACCAATCGAGGATGTCCAAACTCTGGAAATTAGTAAAGTCCAAAGGTGGTTCTTCAAGATAAGCTTCTAGAGGTGTCTTTCCACTCACAATGCCACTG
>NC_027753.1:34701314-34701671 GCF_000695525.1 Brassica oleracea var. oleracea
AAGCTAGTAAGCTACGTAAACATTGACATAACCAGTGAGTTCACCTATCTAAAGAGGGAGTCCTATCTAACCAGTGAGTTCTCCTATCAATGCTTATTAGTTCTACGGAAGACTGCGACTTACCTGAAGTCCTAAAGCTGCTCATAGCAATGGTAGGCTGACGTGCTGACGCCACGATCACTCCAAGAGCTCGAGGCAACACATATTCAAAAGCGTGACACAGACAAAAAGAAAATACATATCAGAGATAATAGTTGAGACAACAATGCAAACAAGTGAAACAAGTCGCTAGACTACTGAACAGAAGACTGTAAGACACTAGTCTTGTCTTAACTTTGCAGTGAATCTACACGCATA
>NC_027753.1:34701771-34717777 GCF_000695525.1 Brassica oleracea var. oleracea
TCAACACAAGACAATAAGACATCAAGCTCTCCTATCAATGATTACTAATTTTTCGTAAGAGAGTGAATAACCTGAGGTGCTGAAGCTGTTAGGGAATGAAAAGCTGGAAGCTGACGTGCTGACGCCTCCTTCTTCATACACATGATAAAAACAAAAAAAAAATCAGAGAAATCACTTGGAACATATCGGCATTACAAATTTACAATGCAAACAAGTAATGTCTTATCTTATAAGAGGAGAAGAGGATGAACCAGTCGCCTCCTTGTTCTTCATCTCTTCATCGCCTCAAAACATAACACAAAACAAAGACAACACGACAAGAAAACATATTAGAACTAACCACAAGTTATTTTTGTTCAACTTCTGTAACCAGATCAAATAAAATGCTTGTTGGATATTCTAACGAGTTCAACGGACACATTCACAATTTAAACTTCAGTAAGACAATCAGAGACAACAAACAATCACATGAATTTAATATGGTCTAAATATTCTAACGAATTCAACTAGAGACAGAGACCGAGACATAACATTCACATGAACTGTTCAACGGACAGATTCACAATTTATAAACAAATAAAACCAACCCAACCGAGACAGAGACATAACACACTCAAAAGACATCAACCTAAGCTAAACAACAAACATCACATGCAATACAACTATATCAGAGACAAAACAATTAAATAAAGAGACGAAACGGAGAAGGAAACGAACATGCATGCAGAGGAAAAACTCCGGTGGTGGATCTTAGAAGAATACAAGCTCCGGCGGTGGATCTATAAGAAGCTCCGGTGGTGGATCGAAGCAAATAAGCTCCAGAAGAGTCCAGCCTGCAAAAGAAGATGAGATAATTGGTTAGTGCCGACAAAATAGATCGACAACAAACAACAAGAATCTTTACCGGAGGAGATAAAAGGCGAACGGTAGACCAGAAGCATCAACGACCTAGAAACACGGTCACCGGAGCTCCTTCACACCCATCGCCTTCTTGTCGCACTCTCTCTCTCTCTCTCTCTCTCTCTCTCTCTCATTTCTTCAGGTGGAGGCAGAAAAGGAAATGGAAGAATTAGGGTTGCGGGACTAAGCGAAACCCGCAGGTCATCCTTGGCCCGTCCCTCTTTCGGCCCATACCGCACAGCTCCCGGCCCGCTCGTCCCGCAAAAAAACGGGCCTACTAAACCCCGGCCCAAACCCGCCCCGCAGCAGGCCTTCACAGACCCGGCCCGCGGACCAATCCCTCCTTTGACATCTCTAGCAGTGACCTCGTGATGATTAAATATTTTGTTTTGCTAAAGAATGATTTCCTCTTTAGCAGGTGTGTGAGGTCCTTCTCCGAGACCACCCCGACTTGCGCGAAGAATATGTTTTTTTCCTCCCTCGTTACTATAGAGAAGGGTGAGAGTGCAGTTGAAATAATAAGCTGCGATAATAAGTTATATATGTAATAAGGCTAAGTTGTAATCACTAATTTGTCGTTGAGTGGACGAGCGAGTAATTCATTTCAGTTAGCTTTCATCGTTTAAAGCAAAACTACCAAAATAAGCGGAATCGAAAACAACTTTTCAAATTATACATTCTTAAAAGGAACTAGTTGTGATCCTAACATTAACTGTCAAACTCCCTCACATAGTCACATTCCTCGTGCAACATCTCTCTTCAATCAACCGTACTGCGAATGGGTATCGAAGAAGGCCATCACAACGGGGAGAGGAAGCCCCTCACATGGTGCCAAACGTTCTTCACATCCTTCGTTTTTGTTTGTTTGGTAGCCTGTTTTATTTGTGGCATGGTTTATACGATCAAACTATCTTCTCGCAAAGAACCAGTTCCGAAGATAGAACTAGCTTCTATGGATTTCACGGTGCTTAATATTACAGACACTCGTTTAAGTGCAAAATGGGATTTGTCGATTCGGATCCCCGACGATCTACCTGGTAGCTATATATGTCTTCAAGGACACTTTCAAGCTTCCTTCATGTACAAGAATGTTACTCTTGCTATCTCAAGCCCACAAAAGTAAAGCATTTTAATTAAAAAAAATTATCTTTTTTAGTTTATATGATTTACTTTAACTTATCGAATCTTCTGCGTTATCAGATACAGCGATCTCAACTACAGCCAACCTCAGGTTCTTAGGGTTTTAGCGGGTGTCTCGGGAGAAGATATATATGGTTTGATAGGTAAAGATATAACTGAAGATATGAAAGAGAAGAAGGAAGTGCGGTTTGGTACTCGTTTTTATATCACTGATTGCAGGGAAAATACAACTGGTACTATGAGATATGCATGTGATGAAGTCACGTTGCGATTCGAACCAGGTTCCGAGATGAAGGCGGCTTTGTTTGGGATGAACCCTAGCTGCGTCAATTATTGACCTAACTCCACGTCATCGCCAGTTCATTGCCTTTTTTTTTTTTTTTTTTTTTTTTTTTTTTTTTTTTGATTGTTACGTTGGAAAATATTAGGGTTTTACTTAGGCTTTCTCTCGAAATAACAATATTTTTAATTGAATGATATTAAAAATCTTATAATGGGATCGATATTCAACTACAATCATTATCAAGAAATAAAAATAATAATGAAACTCAAAACCATAATTATCTAAAGAAAGAAACACAACATTAAAACGAATTAAAGGACATAACCATGTTTCAAAAAAATAAATAAGAGACATAACCTAAGCACCGGATGATAAGAGTAGGAAGTTCGGTGCATCACAAACTCTCTCGTACGTATTCTTCATTTCTTGTTGCGCTCCATGATATGTTCTCGTCTCTATCAAATCAAATTGTATAGAATAGGAGATGATGTTGATTCGGAACGAAGAGTAATGGACTCGGTCGTTGCTCTATCTCTTGTCAAATTATTCTAGTGCAAATATGTTGTCCTTGTAACTCAGCTCAGCAAATCGACCTAGAATCGTTTTGGGTTTAAATTAGAGACTGCGGGTTTTATCAAATAAGGAAAATAAAAGTAAAAACATGAAATTGGGCTGTCTTTTGTGGATTTTGGGAATTTGAGACTATGGATTAAGGCCTTTGAAAGATTACCATGGGCTATTAACAACAATCTATTTACCAAATTTATGCAAATATTTTTGGGCCCAAAGAAACAAAATCAGGAAAGGAACCAAATAAGAAAAGAGGATTTAAGCTTTTAATAAAAACAATAGGGGCATTCCGAGAATTGAACTCGGGACCTCTCGCACCCTAAGCGAGAATCATACCACTAGACCAAATGCCCACATTTATTAGCAATTTAACAGAAATTATTAAATACACAAATAAATCTGACAAAAATTATCCAAAATTCTCTTTAGTTTACCATTTTATCCAACGTATTAAAATAAGGTCGATAATCAAATTAACAAAATGTTATCTTGAACCGACAAAAACCAACATTTTTAAATAGTTTTTCTTTTTCTGCCAAAGAACTTTTTCAATGTTAGCTCTTGTTAATAAATCAGAATTTACAAATTTAGAATAACAAAGAAACACAAATCCATCTTAAATCCACAACATACAAATCTGCAAACAATTCTCTTTACATAAAAGATTCAAAAGAATTTTCCATAATCAAGAAAACGTCTAAGAATTGAATCTAATCTAGATTTGTATAAACTTTTAACAAACTGGCAAATTCTTCGTCGGATACAATTGAAAAGCCTCGAAGTTACTAATTCTAGCACATGACATGGATAGTTATACTTTTACATTACATTTCCTAGTTTGTCCTCAAAATCTCCAAACAATCACAAAATGACCACTAATCACAAGGTCCCAATCCAATCCCCTACCTCTGTGCCCTAATCAGCAATTAACCTCACCGGCTATAACCGGTAACCCAAACCTAACAACTGCTGTCTTTAACTTGTTTTTATTTTATTATTTATTTTTTTTCATCCATCGATACAAAATATGTTTCTACCGTATTTTGATGGCGAAGGTCTTGGTATTAAAAAAACAAAGGAAAATACGAATTAAAAAATGTTAAATGAATCGTAATTAATAATAATATGAATATGATATAATAATTAAATTACATTACGTAAAAAAACCCCTTACATAATAAGTCACACATTAAAAAGATTTTTTTAACTCTCGTCTTATAAGTTCCTCTTTTTCTTTCCATTACTTGGTGTTCTGCAAATTGTTTTTAAGTTTAAAGTCTTACTTGTTTGTTGTTGTTATTGTTGTCTCTCTGGTGGTGCTTCCGTGTGCGGTAAGAAGGGAAGCTTGTGCTTGTAGACTTGCCCTCTCTCTACAAAAATTCGGTAACTCTTACTTACGATCATCTTTATCCTCTTTGCGTTCTTATCTAGAAGCGCCGTAATGTGAAAGAGTAAAAAACAATCCGAAGATTTTAAGTTAAGATCGAGAATTCTCTCAGCTTCATTGTTTCTCGATTCTGCTTTGATTGTTCTCTGCTTGCTAGATCTACTCCTTGAGATTGCTTCCTAGTTCGATTTTTGATTGATTTTTCTACTGTTTTCAAAGATTTGATTTGTGGATAAAAAGAATAAAAGATGTCATCTTTGATTGAATTCAAATCCACATGAATCCTCTAAATTTGAAGAGCGTTTATCTTCTCGCTGTTAAATGTAAAATCTTGCGCTGATCTATTAACCAAAGTCTTTTAATCTTATCTTCTTCTTGTGTGATTAATGAAGCTAATAACTACAAATGATGGTTGGAGGAGGAAGTGCGCAGAAGCTAACTACTAATGATGCACTTGCTTACCTCAAGGCTGTTAAGGATAAGTTTCAAGACAAACGCGAAAAGTACGATGAGTTTCTTGAGGTCATGAAAGATTTTAAAGCTCAGAGGTATTTATTTATTTTTGGCTCTCTTTACTTCAGTTTCTGTCTTGTGGGAAAGCTAAAAAACCTGAGCTTGTTTTGAGTTTTGTAGAGTTGATACTAGTGGTGTTATCTTGAGGGTGAAAGAGCTGTTCAAAGGGAACCGAGAGCTGATCTTGGGTTTCAATACTTTCTTACCAAAGGGTTTCGAGATAACACTCTTACCCGAAGAAGATGACCAGCCTCCCCCTAAGAAACCTGTTGAGTTTGAAGAAGCTATTAGTTTCGTCAACAAGATTAAGGTTAGAGATTGCTCTTTGCTACTTTTTTGCTTCTAAAGTTTAATATCAATTTTTCTTTCTTCTGCAGACAAGGTTTCAGGGAGATGACCGTGTGTACAAATCTTTTTTAGACATTCTGAACATGTATAGAAAGGAAAACAAGTCCATTACTGAGGTCTATCAGGAGGTATGTTTGTAGCTTCTGTACACGTTTTAATGTTGTTTTAGTTGCACTTCTTGTCTTAAGTTTGATATGCTTATCTTTTGCAGGTGGCTATCCTTTTCCGGGACCATCACGATTTGCTTGTGGAGTTCACTCACTTTCTCCCTGATACTTCAGGAACCGCCTCTACTAATATTGATCCTGCAAAAATGTCTGTACGTGACCGAGGAAGCATTAAATCTCTTCCCACCATGCGTGACTCTGATAAGGTTCCTCTCTCTCTCTCTCTCTCTGTGTTCTTTTCTTCTCTTGAAGTGTTTTGTGTTCTACGCTTGATACTCAGAGCTGTCTCTTGTTTGCAGAAGGACCGGATCAATGACCTCAAAACGGAGCATATGGACATAGACCATGAAAGATCTTTGTTGAAAGAAAGCAAAGAAGACGTTAGACGCATTGACAAAAAGAATGATTACATGGATGGCAGAGACATGAAAGGCGATGGTATAGATAGCCAGAAAGAGCAGTTCCTCCTCGGTAAAAAGAAGCTGACACTAAGAGATAATGACTCTCCTGGAATCTCGAATCAGGCTAGAGAAGGAGGAGACAAGTTTCGTGGAGACATTGCCACTTCTTCTACTTATGATGATAAAGGTTAGCATGGAAAAGCAGATCTCTCAGTTTCCTTTATTCTATACTTATGATCGACTTTTTGTGATGACAGGCCATGTCCAAGAACTTGCTTTTGTCGATAGAGTGAAGGCGAAACTCAAAACCTCTGAGTACCAAGAGTTCTTGAGATGTCTTAATCTATTTTCAAAGGAAATTATCAGCCAACCAGAGTTGCAGTCTTTGGTATGTTTTTTATGTAAAATTGAAGAAGATTATGGTACTTACCTGTCATTGACACGTGGACATATATATTCATTCATGTATCAGGTGGGAGATTTGATTGGAGTGTATCCAGACCTTATTGAGGCCTTCAGAGTCTTTTTGGTTCAGTGTGAAAAGAATGGTAACTAAAGCAAACTTGTGCCTTCTCTTCTTACATCCTCCATTTAGATGTTAATGATTTGACCTTTTTTGTTTTTCTTTCTGCAGATGGATTACTCTCTGGTATCGTGACTAAAAGTAAGTCTAGCTGTTTTGATTGAGTGAGTTGAAACTTGAAAGAAATTGAATTTACTCTAACCACTTGGTTACTGTTGACTACAGAGTCCTTGTGGAGTGATGGCAAAGTTCCTCAGCCTACTAAGTCACAGGACAAGGATACAGAGCGAGAACGTGAAAAGGCTGAAAGGTTTAGAGAAAGAGACCGTGAGAAGGAGAGGCTCGAGAAGGCTGCAGCGAGCCAGAAATGGGCAAAGCCTATCAATGAGCTAGATCTCTCCAACTGTGAACAGTGCACTCCTAGTTATCGGTTGCTTCCAAAGAACGTATGTAATTATAGGCTTCTCCTCTTAGTTTATGTTCTTGCTTCAATAGTTACTTAATATTTGTTTTCTTGCAGTACCCAATCCCCATTGCAAGCCAGAAAATGGAGATTGGTAGCCAGGTGCTTAACGATCATTGGGTGTCTGTCACTTCGGGAAGTGAAGACTATTCATTTAAGCACATGCGCAAGAACCAGTACGAAGAGAGCCTCTTCAGATGTGAAGATGACAGGTTCAGTTGCAGAGCCTTCTGTTATTTGTTGAACATCTTCTTGGAATAGTTTGGTTTTGGTGAAAAAATGTGCTTATTTCAATGCTTTAGGTTTGAGCTAGACATGCTATTAGAGTCTGTGAACTCAGCTACCAATCGTGTGGAGGAGTTATTGGCAAAGATCAATAGCAATGAACTGAAAACAGACACTCCCATCTGTATTGAGGATCACCTCACAGGTAAAGTTTGAACTCAGCAAAGCTGTGTTATCCTCACACTCTTCTCTTGACTGATGGATATTGTTTTGTTGTTGTATTGGTTAGCTCTAAACATAAGGTGCATAGAACGTTTATACGGTGACCACGGGCTGGACGTGTTGGATCTGTTAAAGAAGAATGCTTATCTTGCTTTACCTGTAATACTGACTCGTTTGAAGCAGAAGCAAGAAGAGTGGATAAGGTGTCGCTCTGATTTTAACAAAGTGTGGGCTGACATATACACCAAGAACTACCACAGATCACTTGATCATCGCAGTTTTTATTTCAAACAGCAAGACTCAAAGAATCTGAGCACAAAAGGTTTGAAAAAAATACTATACGAGCAATCTACCTACAAATGTGTATACAGTTTTCTCATGTACCACTTTCATTGCAGCGTTGCTGGCAGAGATAAAGGAGATCGCTGAAAAGAAGAGAGCAGAAGATGATGCACTTCTCGCTCTCGCGGCTGGAAACAGACGAACTGTTTGCTCCAACATGAGTTTTGATTATCCAGATCCTGATCTTCACGAGGATCTGTACCAGCTGATCAAGTATTCATGTGGAGAAATGTGTTCAACCGAACAGTTGGATAAGGTGATGAAGGTGTGGACAGAGTTTTTGGAACCAATGTTTGGTGTTCCTTCTCGCCCTCAAGGTGCTGAAGACCTAGAAGATGCTGTCAAGTCTACTACGAACCTGAGCGAGTGCAGTCCGCAAAATGTAGTTACTATGGCCAATAATGGCACTCGAAAAGCTAGTGATTTGGATAGAGATGTCACTGCTGGTAAAACTGCAGATGCCTTATTACGTGACAACGCTAAGAAAGATAAAATGCCGAAGAATCTAACCACACCTGAGGAAAGACCTGAAACCAAACAAGCTGTTTCTATTGAACGTGTGCATAGCTCAACTACACCGCTTGTAGATGGATTGCTATCTCAAAGGAATGGTAAACACTTTAGACTTTGCTTGATAAGAATACACTTCAAATCTTTCTTGTTTGTGGATGGTGAATGGTATCTTTCCTTTTTTTAACTTGACCAGGGGTTAGCAATAGTAATCCTAAACCTACTGCGTTGGCCAGTGGAATGGAGATGGAGATGAAGCCGAACCATGTAAACGGGCCACGGGTGGAGGTGTTTCCAAATGGGACAGTGGCGGAGACATCAACTAATCAAAGACCTAACGAAGTGTCTGCCAAAGTGGAAAGAGAAGAGGGTGAACTTTCCCCCACAGGAGATTTTGAGGAAGATAACTTTGCAGAGAATGACTTGGAGCCTCTCAGCAATGGTAAAGATGGTAGCAGAGAGAATGATGGTAATGCGGTTGATGAAGGTGATGAAAGTGCACCAAGATCATCGGACGTCAGCGGAAACACATCTCAGAATGGTGATGTTTCCGGAACCGAGTCTGGTGATGGTGAAGGTTGTTACCCCGAAGATGATAACAAGGCAGAAAGTGAAGGTGAGGCTGAAGAAGAAGAAGAAGAAGAAGGTATGTCTGATGCACATGATGATGCTAAAGGTGATAATAGGCCTGTGTTGCCCATATCTGTGCGTAACCTGCTGCACGTGAAGCCTCTGGCGAAGTACGTCCCTCCGGCGTTATGCGATAAGGACAACAAAGATGTTACCAACTCCAGAGTCTTCTATGGGAATGACTCCTGTTACGTTCTTTTCAGGCTTCATCAGGTAAACATATCATTTCAAATCAATGGGGCTGGCTGGATGTGAGGCTAACGTTTTGTTTTTACTTGTAAACAGATTCTGTATGACAGAATACTATCAGCAAAGATCAATTCGTCTTGTCCAGAAAGGATGTGGAAGACCTCAAACTCAGCAAACCCTGCAGATTCCTACTCCAGGTGATTTTGTGTGAAAAAATGTGGTTGCATCTTTGTTGCTTCTTACACATCTAGTTTCGTTGTTGGAACAGATTCATGAATGCTCTCTACAACTTGCTTGATGGCACGTCTGATAATCCAAAGTTTGAAGATGACTGCCGAGCAATAATTGGGACACAGTCATATGTTCTCTTCACATTGGACAAACTGATCTATAAGCTCATCAAGCATGTAGGTTCCTCCTTTTTGGTGTATAGTTTCTCTTCTCTTTGACTTGTGACTCAACTAAGCAATGTGATCTTTTTCAGCTCCAAGCAGTAGCAGCTGATGAGATGGACAACAAGCTACACCAGCTATACTTATATGAGAAGTCCAGAAAGCCTGAAAAATATCTTGACGCTGTTTATTATGACAACGCTCGTGTTCTCCTTCCTGATGAAGATATATACCGCATTGAATGTGTAAGAATCATCACTTCCACAGTTTTGAAACAAAGCTGGCTTATGATCCAGGAACTTCATAGTTTATGCTTTTTATTGCTGCAGGAACTGTCGACACCGACAAAACTATCTATCCAGCTTCTGAACTACGGACATGATAAGCCTGATGTGACTTCCATATCCATGGACCAAACTTTTGCAGCTTACCTCCACAATAAATTCCTTTCCAGTCAACCTAATGTGAAGGAGAATCCTCGAATCTATCTAAACCGGTAAGTATATAGACCATTGACAAAGAACTCATAGTAAGATGGGGGTAACTAATTAGATGCTCTGTTCTTTTTCCCCTAGGAATAAGCGTAAAAATGGTGAGGATCAAGTTAAGATTAGTAACGGTTTGGAGTGTAAGATAACCTGCAGTTCTTCAAAGGTACAGTGCTTTGTTTTTCTTGCGTAACACTATGACAACGACTGTTTTTTATAAAGCAATTGTTGCGGTGTATATCCTGCAGGTCTCCTATGTATTCGACACAGAGGATGTTTTGCATCGTGTTAAGAGGAAGAAGGTTTCAAACCAAAGCAGACAAGACCCTGCTGTTGCCAGTGGTTCTTCAATCAGGCAAAGAAGGATACAAAGTTACCAAAAACTTCTCACCGGCCAATGACCTTTCTCACACTTGCCACTGTTGAACAGAGCAACTTCTCACGCTTTTAAAGACATTCTTTTGGTTGATATACTCAGCATTGAGCTTTGTCGGAAGAGAGGAATACTGGAAGGGATTAGCTTCCACAGTTGTGTATATAAAGCTTTTGTATGTTGTAACATTAACTCAAAAGTCATCTCTTGTTTGGTCCTATTCTTTCCAACATTAATCACCTGAATGAAAATTTGTTTTATATCGTTACAAGTGCAGCTCATGCTCTAATGTGTCTTTGCCAATGGTTCACTAAAGACAGAGCTAACGTGGAGCTTCTTTAACCGGCAAGCTCGCTGATTGGTGGACGGTCCATGATATCTGCTGCAGCTGCTGCACTACGTTGCAGCGTGGGGTCAATATCAGGCAACTTAGGAATCTGAGCCAAGAGATCAATGGTGCGTCGTAACAGGCGAGCAAGATCACCTTCGTCCATTGCACATTCCATCATCATTTCTTTCCAACTTAATCCAGAAGCCCAAGCTTCAACCATACCAGAGAACTGAACATCCAAACAACAAGAAATCTCAACCTCATGCTTCTCTTGAAGCTTTATAAGCGAGCTTCTTTGCTCTTCTAAGAAATTAACCACGTCTACTACTGTATCAGACGGTTCGTATATGTAGTTGTTGTCTCTCCACGGTCGAACTTTAATGCCTTCGGAGACTAAACTCGCGCATACGCCAGCTAGCTGAGGCGGCTTGAGATCGACAAGGACTTTGTTCCGGAGCACCATTGCGAGCCAGAGCTCGTTCTCTCCTCGGATAGCAGCAGCAGTTTCACCCAGAGGAAATATCAAGTGTGTGTTAATGTCCAAAGCTCTGCTCTCGTGAATCACATTGCTTATGCGCATGAAGTCCTTCCAACCAGACGGTTCGATCTGCTCTAAACGGTTTATGAGACGTCTCGATCTCGCCTTGAGCCGTTTCATCTTGTCAACCGTCAGCTTAGCGTTCTCTAGAATTTTCTTGTATTCTCTGAACCCTGCTGATCTTGATATCCTCTTCTTCAGACGCGACACTTTGCTTCTTTGTTCCTTGTATTGCTCCGCGGCGTTGTCATACTCTTGGGACATGTGCAACACCTCGTCTTCTTCGGAGAGGCTGCTTAGGACAGGTACGTTTAAACTCCAGGACCATGTCTCTAGAGATCCCTCCATTCTCCACATACTTCCAAGTTCGGATTCGGATAGTTTATCCCACTGCATATCTGCTTTGTCGAGAAGAGCCTTCATGATTTCTCGAGGCAAAGCGTCTCCTATTGCTAAGGCAGTGTTGGGGAAACCAGTTCTGTAAACAGTCCTTATCCATTTCTCAGTGAAGAGATACCACGAGTTATCAGAGCCAAGAGCCACATAGTAAGATGGTTCAACAATAGGCTCATCAGCCGCCGGTTCATCCTCGATAACATTCAGTGCAAAAGACTCATCCAAAGACATCATCTTCTGAAGCTTTGAACCGTTAAACGAATCGATATGCCCCAAGTAAACCGCGGGGACTGACTGCTGCATCCCTTCGGAATCTCTGAACTCCAAACATATAAACGGTAAGTTTCCGTCTTCCATCCCTTTCAGAAGCGGTTTTAATGCTGAGAACCTTTCGAGTTCCATCCTTTTTCGAAATTCAGTACGCTTGCGTTTCTCTTCACGCAGCTCTCCCTGAAGCGCAGTGATCTCCTTGTACTGATTCGCTGACAGAAGCTTCCTACTCTTCTTATCTATCGCCTCGTCGCTTATCTCCGACGTCAGAATCTCGATCTTCTTGTCGATTTCAGCGAGTTCCTCCTTGGCAGCAACCATCACGTTGCTGCTCACATAGTTTCCAAAACTCTTCTCAACTAACTTCTTGGCTTCTTCCAGACTTCTCCCAGCTTGCAAGACTTTCCCGTCCTCGGTCCCATTCGATTTACGAGTAACTTTTGAACCAGCTACAAGATTCAACACCATTCCATACGAAGCAGTAAACTGCGACACGAGAGGCTTTACTCCAGCGAAGACAAGTTTGCAGCACTCTTCAGCGCCTTCGAAAGCAGTCTGAACCAGCACAGTGTAGCCCTTGTCATCAATCCCTCTCCGTCCAGCACGCCCCGCCATCTGGAACAATTCGTTAGGACCCAACTGTATTCTTTCATTACCAGCCTTCTTTGTCAGAGACGAAATAACAGCCGTTCTTGCCGGCATGTTTATTCCGGCAGCAAGTGTCTCGGTGGCGAAGACAACCTTAACAAGTCCTCTCTGAAACAGCTCCTCGATGAATGATTTCCAAAGAGGTAGACATCCTGCATGATGTGCAGCGATTCCCCTTAGCAGCCCTTTCTCTGCACTCTCTCTCACTGCATCTGGGTAAAGAACACGAAACTTCCTCAGGGCCAGCTCAACTTCACCTTTCTCGCAATCATCTAAAAGCTGAAAATTCTCAACGTACTGTACAGCTGCGTCACATCCTCTGCGGTTGAAAATGAACCATATCGCTGGTAACATATCTTTTCCCTGGAGATGCCATAACGTGTCGCTGATTTGAGGCACCTAAAAGTCAAGGCTCGGCTCAGTTATTAACTTATCATATGAGAAGTTTTAAAATCATTAGGAAGCATAATAAGACCTGTGAACGGCGGATCTTGTTTATCTCATTCTTTGTAAGAGGATAATCAGAAATGTTCACGAGGCTGTTGTAGCTCGTATCACCTCCTCGTTTTCTTGACCTCCTTCCCCTACGGCCATCGTCGTCATCACGATATCTAGCTTCGGAAGCAGACATTTGCAAATAATTGAGAGACAGCTTCCTGCTTCAACAAAATAAAAGCGTCTTCCAATTAAATATCAGAGAGAGATATTCTACACTACATGTTGATGATAAAAGCATAGAGATGAACAAGTTACCTATTCACATGTATCCCCTTCTCATCAAGCAGAGGTAGTAAAGAATGTTTTGTTGAGAAGTACCAAGTTAATGGAACCGGGCGTCTTGTCGAAGTCACCAACTCAGTCTTACCATGTATCTGAGGACAGAAGCCAGCACGTCTTAGATAACTTGATAATGGAAAAGCTTGTAATGGATTCCCTTAAGGAAGATGTCTAGAGACTCACCTCACCAATCCAACCAGCTAATTCATCTGGGTTTGCAACAGTGGCTGATAGACATATAAGTTGAACCTCCTTTGGGCAATAAATAACCTGACAGGATCCAAGTGAGACACTAAACTAATAAACCTTTAGAGGAAAAGAAAAGAGAAATGGTTGAAGAAGAAGAAGAAGAAGAACTCACAATCTCTTCCCACACAGTTCCTCTAGAAATGTCGCTTAAATAATGAACCTCATCCAAAACAATCGCATCAACATGAAAAAGTCCAGTTCCTGAAGAAGCCATTCCAACACTAAAAATTCCCACACAAAAATCAGTGTTAGGCCACAGACTCAGAGTTAACAGTGTTCCCAACGAGAAACACCTACCTTTGATACAACATGTTGCGGAGAATCTCGGTAGTCATGATCACAATCTGAGCATCTTTGTTGATAGCAGAGTCACCAGTGAGTAAACCAACGTTATCATCACCAAACGTCTCCCTACAAAAATATCAACAATTATAGTTGCTTTCACACAACCATGGTTCTAAAAATCGGTCTAGGCAGCAAATCGAATCTAACCCGAAAAGATTTTTTTTTTTAAATTCAGTCTAAACATTCAAAAAGTCGCCTAAATAACAACCTTCTCTAGCGATTTATTGCAGACAAACATACTCATTAAACTTAATGGGAATCACCTAAACTCGCGGAACTTTTGATTAGAGAGTGCTTTAAGAGGCGTAGTGTAGAACAACCGCCGACCTCGAGCCACCGTGGCAACAGCTGCTGCTTCAGCTATCAGAGTCTTGCCACTACTAGTCGGAGCAGAAACCACCACTGAAGAGCCTCTCAGAAACGCCTCAATAGCCAACCTCTGCCTCAAAACGACGCAGTTTCAGATTCACATAGAGTGATTGATAATAGAGATAGTAAAGCTGATTGATACCTGAAACTTGTCGATTCGGAAGTCGTAGATGGAAACGAGCTCGTCGATATCAATCATCTCGACTCCGAAATCTCTAACGAGGCTGCGAAGCTTCTCCACTCTCTGCCACCTAAGCTCCACGCGCTGCCGAGAGGATTCCGGCGGCGAATCGACCGGGAACTCGGACTCGTCGTCGTCGTCGGTGTTACGAGTTTCGTCGTCGTACTCGTCTGCAGCTTCGTCGTCATCTTCGTCCTCTTCTTCTTCGTCGTCGTCTTCCTCGTCGTAGTCCTCGGAGAGCTGAGACTGAGACGGTGATAGAGAATTCAAGGATTTGAAAGAGAGTTGGCTTGAACGGAGGATTAGGGGTCTGGTGAAGCGGAAGGTTGGGGAATGAGAGAGAGGAGAAGGGAAGTGGAAGAATTTGAAGGAGGAAGAAGGTGTGAGGGAGACGACGGGGAGAGTGTTCGTGTTCATGTTCATGTTCCTCTAGGGAGGGCTTTGGAGATTGTATTTTTTGGCCTTTTGGATATTACACCCAATAAATTATTTCCGATTTTCCAAGATATTATTACGTACACGATTGATATTTTGAATTTATATGATTTAATAAGACATTTCTCTTCAAAAAAATTGTATAAAAAATATTTGAAATGCTGAATGAAAAAAAAAATGTTGACAGCTGTGGGATTTGAACCCACGCCCTTTCGGACCAGAGCCTAAATCTGGCGCCTTAGACCACTCGGCCAAACTGTCATTTGATTAGTTAAACCTTTTGTCGTTATATCTACAAAAAATGTATTTAGTTTGAAATGCAAGTTGTAAGAGTTGAGCCCAGTGTACGTCTCTTTGATTTTGGTCAAATCTGTCCAGAATCAATGAACTAGCTGAGGAGTTACTTCAAGCTTTCTATTGCTCGATCTTCACAGTAGAGTTTGTTTTTTGTTTTCTTCTTCTAAAAAATCGATTAAAAAATATGAAGAGTAATTTTTAAGTTTGATTTTTAAAAATACTAAGGTGCTTGTAAAGCAAGTTTGCTTGAAAGCCACAATGTCTAGAAGTAAAGTGTAATTGGGAGTTATCAAGCGTCAAGTAGCTGTTTGTTTCTCTATCTGTCATCTCCATCCAGATGATCCATTTGTACGATCTATTCAAATGATCCATTCAGATTTTTGGGATTGTTTGTTTGTCCATCCAGATGGAATTCATTTAGATGAATCATCTAAATAAATTTTATGTTTGTTTCTTTATTTTCATTTCCATCCAAATGAGTTTAGTAAACAAATTACCAAAATATCATTGTCTTGATTTAATCATATGTTAAAACTTACTACAATAATAACTTCTAATAAACAAAAAAAATGATAAGCATATATTTGAAAAAAAAAACTTTAGAGTCTCAAACTAAAAGAGTAGTAATAATAAACCGACTGTAACTTCGGTAGAGATGTCAATTGGACACACTGTCTATTGGTTACCGATGTCCAAGCCCATTTGGACTAACCAAATTAGACCAATAAATAAAGCTGTCCAGTTGGTCGAAACCCAATAAACTCCAAATCCAATGGGCTTAAACCAAATGGACATGGACGGCCCAATGTATAAAAAATCCTAGGGTTTCCAATGAAAATCACTCTTTTTTTTCGGCTCTCGTCTCTGCGACTCTCATCTCTGATTCCCGTTCTCTCCTTTGCGACTCTCATCTCTGCGACTCTCCGTTCTCTCTCCCCTCGGCGTCTTAATCCTCTCTCTCTCTCTCTCTCTCGCGAGTCGCGACTCTGATTGTGTACAGCTTCTCAGTGACTCTCTCTCTCTCGGCGTCTCGATCCGCCTCTCTCTCTCTCTCAGCGTCTCGATCATCTCTCTCTCTTTCTCGCGAGCCGTGACTCTCGATCC
>NC_027753.1:34717935-34718715 GCF_000695525.1 Brassica oleracea var. oleracea
TTGATGGGTTTCTCTGATTTGTTTGATGGGTTTCTCTGATTTGCTTGATGGGTTTCATCTGTTTATTTGGTTTCTGATTGTTACATCTCTGATTGTGTTTGTGTATTTAGTTCACTTGATGGGTTTGTGTATTTGGTTTCTGATTGTTACATACTTACTCGCTTTAGTTGTTTGTTCTCTTTTGTACTGTTTCTAGACCTCTAGTATCTAATGAATATCCTTTGTCTTGTTTGCTTTCAGATGGATATATTGAGTTTGAACAATGATGATGAGTATGCGAGTGAAGATGCAGGTTCAGAACAGGAAATGGACGAGAACAATCCTATTGTGGACGAGTCTCTCATGAGCACAGCCGAAGGGAAAGGTAAACACAAGCGTAGACACTCTAAGTGCTGGAACCACTTTACTATAGAAGGAGATAGGATTACTGTCATGTTACTTTGTGTGATATGAATCTATAAAATGTTTGATGCCTTGTTGAGTAGTGTTTTATACATTGAACTGATGTTTGTGTGATATGTACTGTCATGTTACTTTGTTTGAACTGATGTTACTGTCATGTTTAAACCAATGTATTTTACTATCTGCTTGTGTGATAACTTATGTGTTTTAATTTGATAGGAGAGGCTGAGAAGATAAAGAAGAGAAGGGCAATCAAAACTTATGCTTTGGATTTTTTATTTTTATGTATGAACCATTATGTATGAACTAATATATGAATTTTCTATGCTTTGGATATGTAAAACTTATGAAACTTAATGTGTAAAACTTGAAATTTAT
>NC_027753.1:34718930-34723572 GCF_000695525.1 Brassica oleracea var. oleracea
ATGAGGAAGGTAAAGAAGATAAGCAAGATACCAATGTGGAAGCAGAAGGAAGTGGAAGGAAGAAGAGGACCCGACTCAACTAAACCCTAAAGGTATAATCATTAATCTCACTTGAACTGATGTCTGTGATTACTGTCATGTTACTTTGTGTGATATGAATCTATAAAATGTTTGATGCCTTGTTGAGTAGTGTTTTATACATTGAACTGATGTTTGTGTGATATGTACTGTCATGTTACTTTGTTTGAACTGATGTTACTGTCATGTTTAAACCAATGTATTTTACTATCTGCTTGTGTGATAACTTATGTGTTTTAATTTGATAGGAGAGGCTGAGAAGATAAAGAAGAGAAGGGCAATCAAAACTTATGCTTTGGATTTTTTATTTTTATGTATGAACCATTATGTATGAACTAATATATGAATTTTCTATGCTTTGGATATATAAATCTTATGAAACTTAATGTGTAAAACTTGAAATTTACGTTTTTTATAGATGTTTCACTGGATTTAGCATAATAAAGCAAAAATTGTATTTGGGCTTTGTGGAATGCCCATTTGGACTTGGGCCAATTTGGTCTAGTACAATTTGGGCTTAAAAAAATAATGTCCATTTGGACTGTTGTGTCCATTTGGACAACCCATTTGGACTTGGGCAGCCCAAATGACATCTCTAAACTTCGGTTTTGGCGGAAAACGATTTTTCGGTTTTGACGGAAAATGAGATTTTTCGATTTTGGCGGGAAAACGAGATTTTTTTTATTTTGGCGGGAAAACGCGTTTTTCGGTTTTGGCGGGAAAACAAGATTTTTCGTTTCGGCGGGAAAATAAAATTTTCGGTTTTGGAGAGAAAACATGTTTTACGATTTTGGCGGGAAAACGTGTTTTTGCGTTTTAGGCGTGACGCGTTTTTGTAGTTTTGGCATGAAAACACGTTTTTTCGGGTTTCGCGGAAGATGCGTTTTGGCATGAAAATATGTTTACTCGGGTTTCGCAGAAAATGCGTTTTGGCGGAAAAATATGTTTTTACGATTTTCACGAGAACCGGGTTTGGCGGGAAATGCATTTTGATGAAAAAACGCATTTTCAGTTTTGGCGGGAAAACGCGTTCCGGCGGAAAAACATGTTTTGTGGTTTTGGCGGGAAAACGTGTTTTTGTGTTTTGGAGGGAAAACGTGTTTTGGCGGGAAAATACGTTTTGGCGTGAAAACTCGTTTTTGTGATTTTGGCATGAAAACACGTTTTTGCGGGAAAACATTTTTTTGCAATTTTGGCGAAAAAAACACGTTTTTGCAATTTTGTGCGGAAATGCATTTTTAGGGTTTTGGCGTGAAAAATTCGATTTTAGGTTTTCGCGGAAAAATGCGTTTTTGTGGTTTTGTCAGTTTTTGTGTGTAACAAAATGATATTATGTTTATATTTGTAATTTGTGAATTACATCAGGGACATAATAGACAAGCCCTGTTCGTTTCGTAAACTGGACGCAGCATCCAGACGCAGACGCGGACCGATGTTCGTTTGGCGCGAAACAGGAGGTTAAGTTGGACGCGGCATCCAGATTAATTCTGAAAACTCATCCGGATTTTTCGGGATTTCTGGATGAGATGTTTGAACGCTTCCAACTACAGCAAGTTACAATTTCCAGACGCATGATCCAAAATTTCCAGAATCGCGAACGAACAACATCTGATTGCTGCATCCAATTACTGCGCGCGGATGCCGCGTCTGGAATTCTCATCCAGTTTACGAAACGAACAGGGCCACATTATACCATATTGATTGAACCATCTCCATCCAAATGGTCCAAATTGGATCAGCTGAATGGACTTTAAAATTAGGCCTAAATTTCCGAAAGTCATCCGGATGATCCATCCGGATGAGTTGCACTTTTAGTGTCTAAACGAACAAAACTCTCATTTCCATCCAGATGGCTCATCCGGATGTAGAAACGAACAGGCCCAGATTTGCAAGTAAGCATGTGTGCAGTAGTTAGAAAAAAAAAACTAAAGTATGTAAGAGCAAGTCCAACAATGATCCTTAGTTGGAGTCCTTGAAAAAAAAATTATTATAAAACTATATGGGGTCCACGATTTTTAGGTTTTTGTGCAAGTTGGTTCTCTTAAATTTCTTCGCTAAGGATTCAATTCGGTGGAGTCTGTTAACTATTCGCGGGCCCCACTGACATGTGGCGACCCGCGATTGGTTTGATTTTTTTTTTTCAAATCCGAAAACAAAATTGTTAAAAAAATAGAAAATCACTTTTTTAAGGATTTTAATGGGGGCAACATGGTTGCGGATGCTCTAAGATTGTTTTTGAGATTAATAAGAAAAGAATTGAGAAAATGTAGACATACAAAGATAATCTCTTCTCTCTCTACAAGAACAAACACAAACGTGAGAGAGTCGAGAGAGAGAGGGAGTTGTGTGTGCTTCTGTGGCACTGTTACTCAAGTGCAAAAACAGAGAGAGGTCAAGCCAAAGAAGAGAAATCACAACAGTTTTCTTGCCGCTAAGTTTTACAAGGAGGAAGTGGAGAGCCGCAAAGACAGTCGTTGCCGGCGAACACGCTGGCTGGAAACTGAGTAACCGGAAGCTTTCCACAAAGATTGTTTTGACTCAAGCTTAGTTTCCTCAGTCCAGCCACGGAAGCTGGCACCTTCCCATATACCAAATTTCTCGACAAATCCAAGATCCTCAGCGACTTGGTGAAATTTAGCTTCCCCAAGTCGAACCGAAGCTTGTTTCCCGATGCTTGGAACTCCTGCAGAACATCCGCGTGGTTCAGGAACCTCGCTGGACTCCCCGAGATGTCATTTTTAGAAAGATCCACGATATAAAATAATCTTGTTCTCACTGGCTCCCACTCTTCAATGTTCATCTTGATACCACATTTAACCAGCTTCAAGTCATACATGGACAGTGACGAAGTCACCCATTGCGGAATCGTTTTCAGGTGAAATTTGTTGTACGATAGATCCAGAGAGGCAATACCGTTGAGTGGATTCAAGTCAGGGAGCGGACCCGTTAGAAGATTGTGGGAGAGTTTGAGATGGAAAAGACTTTTCAGCTTGGCGAAACTCATCGACACGACTCCAGTAAACCGATTCCTCGAGAGATCGAACGTGGAAAGCGCCTTGAATTCCAAAAAATAATCAGGGACTGTACCTGAGAGATTGTTCTGGCTCAGATAGAGGGATGTGAGAGTCTGTGCAAGTGATTCCATGGACGGAGGAAGTTTCCCGGATAATCCATTACGTGAGAGATCGATAAGTCTCAGCTCCTTCATGGATTTGAAAGCATCCGGTATGGTTCCAGAGAGACCGTTCCCGCCGAGATTGAGCCAAGTTAACCGAGTCAAATTGGAAATTGAACTCGGAATTGGACCGGTTCACCGGTTTCCCTCGAGATCGAGCTCTACCAACTCGCTTAGCGAACCGATATTAACCGGAAGGGGTCCGGAGAGACGGTTATCCCTGATGGTAACGTACCTAAGCTTTGGTAGTCGGAAAAGGAACTCGGGGAAAGGTCCGGTGATGTTTAGAAGATGGGTGAAGGAGAGCGTCTCGAGGTGCTCGAGTATTGCTAGCGACGGTGAGATAGTTACGGAGAGAAACCCTACGCCGAGAACGCTGGATCCTAATATTCTCAGTTCGGTGACGCGGTCACTGGTGATGCAGATGACACCAAACCATGAGCAGCAGTCACTTCCTTTCTTCCAACTGCTGAGGATACCCAGAGGATCTTCGGTTATGCCCGCTTTGAAAGATAAAAGACTCGCCTCGTCGTCTGGATGACACGTGGCAGCTCTGGTCGAACGTCAACAACAACCGAGAGAGATAACTGCGGCAAAGATGAAGCTAGTGAACAAGTAAGAGTTCATGGGGTTGGAAGTTGTTAGTGTCAAAATCATCTCGAGTCTCTCTCCCCCTCAACCACTCTTTTTCTCGGCCGGATCTTCGTAGCTTGCTTCTGGTGGCCGGCGGTGGTTGGTTATCGCCGGTTGCCACCCCTAAAATCGCCCCCCTTTATCCATCCTCAACCCTATCAAGCTCTGATTTTCCTCACCCTTTTTGCTTCATCATCTCTAGTTCTTCGTCGGGATAGCGGCCGGATCTCGACGAACCAAACCGGTCTCTGGGTGCGTACCCAGTTTCCCCGGAGTGATGGCGAGGTCATGGCTTCTCGGATCTGAACAGGAGGCGCCATTTCGATGGTAGATCTAGGTTAGACTGTCGGGTGGATTTGGGTCAAGTTCACTTTGGAGGGTTCGCCGGAGCGTAATGCATCGCTGCTGCTGCGGCTCTAGTTAGCTTGCTGCCTCCCCTGTCTCGCTCTGTCTCCGTCACCGGTCGCTTTGTTAGAACTTCCCCAATTAGATTTCCGGGTCTATATTGTAAAGGCGATTTGAGGGTTTCGCCGGGGACTTCTATTTCCGTTACTGTCTTTGTAGCAGCTACCATGGTGGTTTCTGTTGGGATCTGCTCTGTTTGATGGCTCAAGATAGCTTAGGGTTTATGCCGTTACTCTGTTTTGTCTCTGCCTCGCGATGGATCCTGAGCGATTCTCGCCTTCCTCTGCTCTCACTGCTTCAGAAAGAAATCGATCATCGCTTCCTGCCGTTTTGATACTCAGTCGCTGGTGT
>NC_027753.1:34723583-34725229 GCF_000695525.1 Brassica oleracea var. oleracea
GAAATCGATCATCGCTTCCTGCCGTTTTGATACTCAGTCGCTAGTGTCTCTTGTGCTCTGCTTGTTCGACGGGACCGATGTTGAGCCGTAAATTTCTCCGCTTCCGTCGGCTCGTACTTCACCAACGCTTCATCTGCTTGCCTCTCCGTGTCGGTATGGATTCCCAGGGAGTTGGTTCATCGCATTTCCGGGGAGAGCAACGTCTGGAGTGGACTTCAAAGGATGTGGTGGCCGGACCAGGACTTTGTCAACCCTGCTTCGCATGTCCTCCTGTCGGAGTCGCCCTCGGGACGGTTTGCGGTGCCTCGGACCGTTCTCCGGTTGTTAACCCCAATGATCTCTTCTCTTGGTGCAGGTTCCGACACCAAGCTCAAGTTGCGATCTCCTGAAACAAGTAAGCTGCTTTGAAGATGTAAAATGCCAAGCTTTAGTCATATCCTATGGACTAAGACTAAACCTTTCTTTGTTTTAGAGAGTTTTTTTACTTTTTTTGTGGCTTTCTCTAGCATATTTGCTTTAATTAGCATCTTAGATTACCAGTTTTGATTCATCAATAACTTGTAATCTCCCTGTGTTATTACTCATCTAATGAAATTCATATATTTAACAAAAAAAAAAAAAGTAAGAGTTCATGGTTTGTGGTGAGACTCAGAGACGAAAGTGGTTACCTATTATTAATAGAGAAAGTCTAAAGATTGATCATTTCGTTTCCTCTTTCGTATTTTTTTTTTATAGTTTTCTGTTTCGAGAGCCATTTTTTTATTTTACAAAGTCACGTTTTTAAAAGAAAAGGTTGACACATTTTGACGGAGCCATTTGCAATGGCATGTGCCATTTAATAGTGTACTAGGTGCATAGTCCCTGCGCAAGCGTGGAGTCGACTACATTATAGGTGTATTGTATAGTTTTGTTTACTGTATTGTATAGTTTTGTTTACGAGATTTTATTGGTTTTTTGTCTATAATGTGATTGATGGGACTTTGGATATTACATAGGTTGATGAGTTTAATATAAGAATGAACGACGAAGTCATATGTTGATATTTTTATATCTTATATGTTCAAAGTTGAGGGTGATGGAACTTGGTAGTGTTTACTTAGGTAGTTGTTTGTATATAAATCATATAATGCATGGAAAAATATAATAAATTTGGATTTAAAATGTTAGGGTTTCAAAATAACTGGGTCTTGAATCTGTTAGTCTAATACTGAAAAAACTGTTAGGACTTCAACTCATTTTTTCTCTATGTCGGGAATGTGGGCACTAATTTCCCGATTCATGTAGGTAAAATTGTTTCTTAGTTTGTGAGATTGAAAAGCGTAGATTGATTTTAAGCATGATTGATGAGAGGTTTACTTGCATCAGCTTCGTCTGCCGTGGGTGTTGAGTTTCGTCGGCGCCAGATGTTAGACATGCAAGAGAGAAGATCTGAATATGTTAATTTCGTGTTTTGTTTTTTCTTCTCTCGTGTTTTGTGGGTTCCACTCTTTGTTCAGGCTGTACAAAAGATGAAGTCTGGCTATGCTGTCTCACTTCTCTGAAGTATTCCCTTGATTAACCTCTCCCACCAATCTATCTTCTGATCCTGTCTTGAAGTCGAGGAGCTTCCAGAAAAATTAGCTTCCATCTGCTGTTCCGCTTGGAAT
>NC_027753.1:34725562-34779591 GCF_000695525.1 Brassica oleracea var. oleracea
AGCACCTAGCAACCTCAAAACGATCGACTTTCACAATGGAATCTGCTTTCAAAGATGGCATGTAATGATTAGCACGTCCGACGGGAGTAAACCAATGAATCACGGAATCTGCAAATAGTATTATCCAACAAAGAATCAGGAAATAAATTAAAACAATTATGTTAAATAAGTGTGATAGATCGAAGATTAACTTACCTTTTCATCGAGGAAAAGAACTGTGATTCCCACAAACTCTCTGTCTTTCTTAAAGTTCAGGGAATCCCAGAAGCGGAGGAAGCCAGAGGCTATGCTCTGACTACTAAGTCCAAGACGGAGAGACTCGAAGGTTGAGTGACGGACGCCGGGACGCCGGTTTGACGAACTGGAGAGGCAGAGAGAAACATTTTCTAGAAGATGGTTAAAACTAAGAGGAATCAATGAGTTTTGTGGAAATGCAGATTGAGTTCATCAAAAGATGAGAATCATATATATATAGTTTACAGAGGGGCTACAAATCAGAAACATTTATGATCAAGCGATTTAAGATGGAGACATGAAGAGTTCACCGGTGAAAAAATAGATTACGAACATACACACGGCGCAACTCTGTAACTCAGACTTGTTTGAGACAATGATGAAAAGAACCCATAATTGTTGCAAACTTAAGTTTTTTTTCATATAACGTGATGAATCCCATTTAAAAATGAAACCCATAACACACTTGTAGGACCGACCCACAGAGGAAGCCGAAGAAGCAAGGGCTTCTGACCTTCATAAATATATATTAGGTTCGGCCATCAATGTACAAAGGTATCAGTTAGCTTAGTGGTATAAATGTTGGTGTTTATATCTCAATAATCTGGGTTCGAGCCATGAGTTTGACACTTTTTTACAATTTTTAAAAATGGGGCCCACAAAACTGATCTATTATAATATAGATTGTTTCTTTTATATTATTTCGCCATTTAGTGGGTTTCCTTTATTTTATTCTTAACGTATCTGAACACATGCGTTTATTACTTTATATTGTGCCCAAGAGGCAAGAGCTATGAATTCCTTGCAGATCTAGATCTTAGCTAAATAAAGATATATGAAATTAAGCAAATTCTAAAAAAGAAAAAGAAATTAAAATTGATCATATTATTAATTAACAACATTGCTTTTGATGAAATTACTAGGATTTGATCCACTTTCGAAAAAGTAAAATTATTTTTGTTTGACAAATTTGTTAACCTGCTTGTTTGTTTAGTAATATGTTTAGGCATGTACATTTAGTATTCATTGGATTTCAGTTTCACAACTCGGATTTCAGTTGAAATTAAGCAAATTCTAAAAAAAAGAAAAAGAAATTAAAATTGGTCATATTATTAATTAAAATCATATGTTTAGATTTTTTTGGATAAAATATTATACAACTCGGATAAATTTAATTATTTTGGATAAAATGTAATAGGGGTAATCCAGTTTGAATATTTGATAATTTTAAAATTAAATATCTATATAAATTGTGTTTTGGATGAAAAAGTCCAATTTCTGAAGAAGATAGAATCATCGTTTATGACTAGAATTATCGTTTATTACTGATTGTTTTAAGAATTTTGAAAAACAATTCACGCAGAGGTGATTTTCTAACAGTGGTTAAGCGAATCGACGGCCAGAGTAGTGCTTATATCGCTCCTTATACCTGAATATTACTAAGTCTCGTCTGTCAACACAATTTTATCAATACAATCGACCGTTTATTTAACATTTTAGGAATCACGATAACTACCTAAACTCGCGGAACTTTTGACTAGAGAGTGCCTTAAGAGGTGTGTTGTAGAACAAGCGTTGACCTCTAGCCACCGTAGCAACAGCTGCTGCTTCAGATATCAAAGTATTGCCACTACTTGTCGGAGCAGAAAACATCATAGACGAGCCTCTCACGAATGCCTCAATAGCCAGTCTCTGTCCAAAACGACGAAGTTTCATAATCACAGAGAGTGATTGAAAAAAAGAGGAGGTGAATATCTGAAACTTGTCGATTCGAAAGTCGTAGATGGAAACGAGTTCATCGATATCGATCATCTCTACTCTGAAATCTCGAACGAGACTACAAAGCCTCTCCACTCTCTACCACCTAAACTCTACGCGCCGCCGAGAAGATTCTGGTGGCGCATCGACTGGGAACTCGGGTTCGCCGTCGTTCATATTACGAGTTTTTTCGGTGATATCGTCGTACTCGTCTGCAGCTTCGTCATTCTTTGTTGTCTTCGCTGTACATCTCAGAGAACTGAGATTGCGACAGTATCATACATAGACTTAAAAAAAATTGAGATTGTCTTGAGCAGTGACAGAACAATAAATATTTTTGATTAGTATCATAATATATAAATTTAATATTTAAATTATATATATATATATATATATTATAATAAAAATACTTTTTTACAAATTAATGGGGGCATATGAAATTTTTACATACTAAATTTTGATTAAGTATTATAGTAATTTTAGAAAGAAAAAAAAAACTAAAACTTGTTCTCTCAATTTTAGTGAGGTCACTTGATCCCACATGGTCCTATGTGCCTCCGCTCCTGGTTTTGAGGGTGGTGTTGGAGTGAGGATTAGGGGTTTGATGAAGGAGAATATTGGGGAATGAGAGAGAGATGAGAAGGGAAATGGAAGAATTTGAAGGAAGAAGGTGTGAGGGAGACGCAGTACCTGAAATGAAAAAGATCACAATCAATTTTAAAAAAAAAATTGTCATTTTTATAAATTTTGTAGATAATTTTTTTTTAAAAAGGCTGATTTATGCAAATATTTTTTGTGGGCTGGAAGCGGGTGCTTGTAATGCTTTCCCTCAGGGCCGCCACTGGGGAGAAGACGGGAGAGTGTTCATGTTCTACGTAGGGTTTTTGAGTTTTGGATATTTCACCCAATAATTTATTTATTTTTGGTTTTAATATTTTATATTTTCGATGAATATATAACGTACACGTCTATACGAGAAAATAAAAATACTAAAATTAGTGAACAAATAGAGAAATCTATCTTTTCACTTTTCTTATTTTCGTTTTTAGTAAATCTATACTATTAAACTAGTATCCTATCTATTTTTAGCCCCTAAAACACCATATTATTTACTACTCATGCCACTGGTTTTTCAAAGAAATTATGCCACTACGTGAGGGTATTAGTGTAATTAGTTTTTTTGAATACAAAACAATTTTCTTCCTATATTCTCTCATTATTTAAAGCGATAATACCGACGAATTATTTTGTTTCAATTGTGAGTTGTTATACATAGGTCCGGTCCTGGGATAAAGCCCGTGAAGCATGGACTTTAGGTGCCAAAGATTATTAATAATTTAGGGGATCAAAATTTCAAATAGTTACTTTAGGCTAGTGGTATGTTAACATTTCTTGTTGTCCTACAGGTGCTAAGTTCGATAGAGTTTCCTTTTTGTATCCCATTAAATCTTCCATTAATAATTATTGCAAGTAAATGAGCTGTAAACAAGTTACGATTGATTTTAAGAGAATCTTTGTTTATTTACTGTATCTATTAATTCAAAATTGACCATTTTTGAATTATTTATGTTCTCCATTGTTCAATCGACGGTTGATGAAATTGATGTATCTCTCGGTTTTTATATAAGTTTTATTTTCTTTATCTTTTGTCGTAATTTTTATTGTTTAAGAAATTTTAAAATGTAAACATGAAAGTATAATTAATTTTTTTGCTCTTTGAATTTTTTAAAATAAATACTTCGTAAATTTTATAAATTGTAATTATTCTTTAATATCGATAAAAAATGAATGTAGAACTTTACTATTTGATAAATATTGCAAAGAAAACTATGAAAAATATTGAAATGTTATATTTTTTTTAAAAAATAACAGGTGATTATAATCATACATTAGTAAAACAATTTCATTTTAATTTTAAGTTTAAGTTTTTTTTAAAAATAATGTTCGAATATGTCTAACATATTATCGATAATATTAATAAACATAAAAGTATTGAAAACACTTTATTATTCAAAATTTATGAATAACTTTACAAAAAAAAATTCAGAAAGAATTATTGATATTTATATACTTTATTTAAAATTTGAAATTTTAATAATGTTAAAAATGCAAAGAAAAAAATTAGGTGTAACTAAGGGTAACAATTTTTGGATGCGTTTTAGGCGCAAATAGACTCCGGACCGGCACTGGTTATACAATATATAGAAATCACCTACACTGGTTATGTCCATATATTAAATTTATCGACAGCCAAATTTGAACTCATACAACATATATGTGTTCTAATCCCTAAACCACAAAATACTTACCCTAATCCATCTTTTCATTGTATAACCTTGGTGCTACTACCTACTGGTTATAATTATTAATTACATTATAACAAATAAATTTCTAACAAAGATAAACATATGAACAAACATGTATACAAAAGTCGTGTATAAATTTTGGCTGGTATAAAGGTTAGCTCAAAATTTACAAATATCAATACTATTAAATTAGGAATATGACCTATTGATATATGTATGGTCTAACTATTTTTGTACAATTATAAAAATCCCTTATTAATCATTTAAAAAAATATTATACAAATAAAAACATAGATATAACTAAAAAAACAAAAATGTAAAAATTAATTTTTTAAAAAATATATAAAAAAAACATACCCGCAGAATCTAGTAATAAATTTATCAAGAAATCATCCAAAATGCTTTGAAAAAAAAATAATAGAAGAAAACATGAAAAATGACAGCTGTGGGATTTGAACCCACGCCCTTTCGGACCAGAGCCTAAATCTGGCGCCTTAGACCACTCGGCCAAACTGTCCGACGCACAGAGTTTGCTTTTGTTTTTACAAGGCAGTTAACATCTAGTTTGAAGCTAGTAAGAATTAAGACGACCTGTACGTCTGTTTGAATTTAGTCAAATCAGTTAAAATGTTAAATAAGCCCAGAAACAATAAACTAGCTAAAAATCACTTTAGAACTCTTAATTATTCGACCTACACTATAAAAATGAATTATATAGGATTTTTTGTACAATCTATATAATTCATTTTTTTTTCATTATTCTGAGAAGTAGATTGGAATATATGAACAGTCATTTTTAATTTTGATTTTCATAAAAGTAGCAACAGTGGAAAATACCGTATTTAACAATTAAATTAACAATTTCATAATTTTTTAATTAATTTTAATATGTATTTTATAATATTTACTTAAATTTGGTTTTATAATTTATAAGATTATTTAATCTATCAATATTTGTAATTTATTTTAAATATTTTAATTATACAGAGAATATTGGTCAAACAGATTGAAATAATTATATTGAGAATATTATTGATTAGTATCTGATTAGATATATAGAATAATATCTCTCTCCAGTAGGATTAGCATCAGCATCTACCGATTTTAAAACAGATTGAAATTTTGATTTATCATTTAATTCAGATACTTGCATTTGGATTTTGGCATTTGAGGGTTTTGGACTTTCGGTAAGGAGTAGAGACTAGAGAGAGAGAGGCGTTAGAAGAAACCGTCCTTTTGCGATACGAAAAGTCGTTGACATATCTGTCTTTCTTTTTATTACAACAAACACAACTTCTTCACTTTGATTCGCTTTTGTATTTTTCAAATCACTCAAAAAAAAAACATTCGCCTCCTTTTTCTCCCTACTCAGCAAAACCAAATCGACGGCGGAGATGGCACTCTCACGTCTCTCATCTCGATCCACCACCCTCCTCCAGCCACTCGCCACCACCTCTCTCCTCCGCCGCCGCCACATCTCCACAGACACCACACCGATAACAGTCGAAACCTCACTCCCATTCACATCCCACCTCATCTCACCCCCCTCGCGCGCCGTCGAGACCTCGTCCCAAGAGCTCATCTCCTTCTTCCGCGACATGGCTTTAATGCGGCGGATGGAGATCGCCGCCGACTCGCTCTACAAGGCCAAACTCATCCGCGGCTTCTGCCACCTCTACGACGGCCAAGAAGCCGTCGCCATCGGGATGGAGGCGGCGATAACCAAGAGAGACGCCATCATCACGTCGTACCGTGACCACTGCACGTTTCTCGGCCGCGGCGGGGGGCTCTTCGAGGCGTTCTCGGAGCTTATGGGGAGGACCACGGGCTGCTCTAAGGGTAAAGGAGGGTCTATGCATTTCTACAAGAAGGACGCGTCGTTCTACGGCGGGCATGGGATCGTCGGTGCTCAGGCTCCGTTGGGGTGTGGTTTGGCTTTTGCGCAGAAGTATTCTAAGGAGGAGGCTGTGACTTTTACGTTGTATGGTGATGGTGCGGCGAACCAGGGACAGCTGTTTGAGGCTTTGAATATCGCGGCGCTTTGGGACTTGCCTGCGGTTTTGGTTTGCGAGAACAATCATTGTGAGTTGTTTTTTGAGTTTTTGTGTTTGTGTTGGGTGAGGTGTAAATGAGTAGTGTTTTGATGATGCAGATGGGATGGGAACTGCTGAGTGGAGGTCGGCCAAGTCTCCGGCTTATTTTAAGCGTGGAGATTATGTTCCTGGATTGAAGGTGAGATTTGAATCTTTGCAATGTAGCTATGTCTCTCTTGGTAGAGTTGTAGATGAGAGTATTATCAGAAGGAATTCACAGGATTTTATCTTTGTAATGACTGAATCATATGTTGTTTGTTTTTATTGTGTGTGGGGAGTGTGAGTTTAAGCCAAGTTTGTTAAGTAGTGATCATGTTTTTTGTGTTGTGTAATAGGTGGATGGTATGGATGCACTGGCTGTGAAGCAAGCGTGCAAGTTTGCTAAAGAACATGCGCTCAAGAATGGACCTATTGTAAGTTTGCACTATTAATCTTTCGTCAACATGCATTGCAACTTCTTGGAAATCTCTGTTCTTTCAGTGTGATCTTAACCGTTTATGTTGTTTCTTTGAGTAAAAATCAGAGGAACTCTCCAATAGTTGTACGAAATGAGTTTAAATCAAATAAGCATTTTGATGCTTGCATTGCATGTTTTGGCACGATAAGTGTAATAGACTTTCTTGATTTGAATGAGGTTGCGTTTGAGTTCAGTTGAGGGAGAGGACTGTTTCTGTAGCAACTCTGTTTTAAAAAGTGCTACTTGTTCAGTTCAGTTTCCGACCATTTTTCCTTGTTATATATATCGATCACTTGTGCATTTGGAGTCAAGAAACAGCTCTCTTAGTCTTGTAATTTCTGTCAGTTTCCTTTTAATTACACGGTAATGTTAGGTTCTTATTAACACGTCTCCGTTTTAGGGGAATAACCATCATGCATTTGCTTTTGTGTTTGAACAGATCCTCGAGATGGACACTTACCGATACCATGGTCACTCTATGTCTGACCCAGGAAGCACTTACCGTACACGTGATGAAATCTCAGGCGTGAGGCAGGTTAGTTATTATCATCTCTCCTAGCAATGCTTCAAAATTGTTACAATTTAAAAAAAAAAAAGAAGAAACTAAAATTGTTTATTTACTTGTATCTCGTAACATGTTAGGTGCGAGATCCAATTGATAGAGTGAGAAAGTTGATCATAGCTCATGACATAGCTACGGAGAAAGAGCTTAAGGTACTCCCTCATAAATAATAAATCATGTAGTTCTCTTATGTATTATCAGCCCCCAATCCAGGAAAAAGTAAAAGAACAAATGCACTATTTGTCTTACTTTTAGGATATGGAGAAAGAAGTGAGGAAAGAAGTAGATGCAGCGGTAGCTCAGGCCAAGGTAAGAAGAACCTAGCTTTTATTCTATCTTCAACTACATACTTGTGTGTTATCAATTACTCATATGTGTTCAGGAAAGCCCAATACCGGAACCATCTGAGCTTTTCTCAAATATATACGTAAAAGGTTTTGGAGCTGAGGTAAACTTCATATCCTTTGGAGACAACCTTGGTGTGAAATTTATTCAAGTGTTAAAAGAGTAATGGTAATATGCATTTTCGCCTTCTTTTTTTTTTTTTTAATTTGCAGTCTTTTGGAGCAGACAGAAAAGAATTGAGAGCAACACTTCCATAAGTTATGGTACCTGTTATGTCCATCACACACAACTCCTGCAGGAGATCCCGGTTCAATAAAATCCCAAGACAGCTAAATTTTACTCGGCACACATTTTTTCGGTTTGGAGCTCAATTCAAATGTAGAGCTTTTCTTTTTCGGTTTTACAACTTTTTAGTAAACTCTTCTTGATTGTTTTCGAAATGCCGCAAGTGCAAATTTGAGTGAAAACCCCATTGTAATGTTGTTTCTATTACAAAACTATCTCTCCAAACTCCCACAGAATAAAATGGATGAATGAGAACTTTTTTTGTAAACAAGCGTAAACTGGATGCATAAGTTGCTTTACCTCGGAGTTAGGGTAACAGCAGATAACATCAGAAACGAGAAGAGAAGGCAAAGACAAGCTTTTGGTTATAACTGGCTTTGCTTGTCTTTTACTAAGTTGTCGTATGTTGTAAGTTGTAATTTACTAAAACAGCAAGTGGGAGAGGTGAAGACAAATCTCTCAATGAACCCGTGATGTACTCGTCAAGCAAAGCATCATTCGTATTTCATAAATTGTCACACACACCAAACGCACCACATTTATAATACTCAATTACTAGTAATTTTCAAAGAGGAAAGCATCTATCAACCTTCTCCGTCCGTAACCAAGACGACACATCATTGTTTCCACTCTCCACCACCTAACCTCAAACGTCTCTACCGGATTCAACACTTATCCTCTTTATTTACATGTTCATTTATCTGATAAAAACTATATTTTTTCTTTCTAAGTTTCCACATATTGAAATGTTTACATGCTTGATTGAGTTTTTGGTCAATAAGTTTTGCAAAACAACAGTAGTGCTTATTGTAGTGCTTTTTTCTCTTTTGAATAAATATTAAATTGTATTCATCCAAAAACGTTTTTACATGTACTGCAACATTGAGGCTAAAATGCAAAATTATTCCAACTAGTCCTGTTTAAAATTTGCTATCTTGTACCAAACCACATTCTTAACCCTTCCTCTTATTGTAGTGCTTTGGTTTCTTAATGGGTACATGGCAGACAACAGTAGTGCTTATAGTGAATATAAAGGACTCAAATAATCATATAAGGTTTGGTTCTTTATTCCTTTGTTAACCACAACATTGCCCATGGACCAGTTGAGACCTAACATTAGTTAATTCACACAACAAACGTTTACTTTCTTAATTTGATCAATCTTTTTGGGCTCGCCATTATTTAAACTCATAGATAATGTAGAGTATCTTCCTCTAGGCACGAGACTTTTGTCCGAGATCCGGATTCGATCCGATCCGAAAATCCGAATATCCGGAGGGACCGAATCCGGATCCGAATAGTAAAATGTTGGATCCGTCAAAGTTGGATCCGGATCCGGATATCTTAATTTTTTAGTTCAGATATCCGGATCCGTAAGTTTTATTAATAAATATTTTAAAAATAGTAATATCTATATATAAAAATTAATTTTATTTAATATATTTTCATTTTTATAATAGTATATATGAATTTTGTGTAAATTTTGTAATATTATACATATAAATAATTAAAAACATTATATATATTTTTTTAAAAACTATTTTTAATATTTTATATATATTAATATTATTTTTTATTTATTTTAAGGATCCAAATCCGGATCCGTCGGATATTACAATTTTTAGAAAGATATCCGACACCTAAATATCCGAGAACACCGGATCCAGATAAAGATAATAAAATTATGGTTCCGTCGGATACAAGACCACCAGATCCGTCCCATGCTTATCTTCCTCCACGCACACAGAAAATAAAAAAAGAATATTTTCAGTTTTATACCAAAGTAGTTGTGCAACGTATTATATTCGGAATCCAAAGATTATACATAGCACGTCAAATTCAAAATGGATTTTTGCTTTAGCATAAAAAATGAATATATAAATTTGGATAATGAAAAAAGATATATAATAATATATTTGAATTTTGTTATTTGAGTGGCGACACACACAAAGTTGACAAAAAATATTTATTAAGTGGCATCACTTAACCAGAATATTCGTAGTGAGACACGCTCGTTACTCGTTGTTCTAACAACAAATCTTGTTTTCCTGTTCTCCCCTAAAACATTCTTTAGAATGAATGATTTTTGTGGTCACCAATCCATTTACTGTAAGAAATTTACTACTCACAGCATGCGCGTGCGGAGCACGTGAGAAAATTGAGTCGGGAAGCGAGTGATCAACCAATCAAAGGACTGGTCGACATTTTTAATCTCAACCGTTCATCTCCGCATAGAGAATGAATACTCCAGCTGGTTCCGTCGCTGTTCACAGCTGGCTCAAACTTATCACAAGTTCCAAAAAGCAACTAACCTTACGGTACACCCGCCGTAGACAATTAAATTAAATTAAGAGACACTCAGCTTATCATTTTAATTACCGAGAACATTAACAACAGTTAGTCCTATCAGTTGAATAGGTAATTACGTTGGAGATTGATGATTAAAGCTTTCTCTTAACGACTAAGCCACATCACTCTCTCCACGCGCTTTTAAACCGCGTGGGTGCCAGATGTCTCTCTAAAAAGCCATTCTTCTTACCCTCTCTCTACGCTCTTGAACTCTTGTAGTAATTATCTACATAAGCTTCACAAAATGCTAACTCAGTAGAGGAAGAAAGACTCAGCTCCGGAAATTTCATCGGACTCGAGAAAAAACGCGTTTTCTGATAATGCGGTTGCGTTTTCCGATGAAATCCGCGGTTCTACCGTCCCTCGTCGTCTTTCTGGTGTTCCTCTCTCAGTTCGCCGTCGGAATACGGAACATTCCGGGAAGAATCCCCGGTTTCGACATCGGACAGTTCGTGGAAGCTCCGGAGTACCGAAACGGCAAGGAGTGCGCGTCCCAATCGTCGAACAGAGAGAACTTCGTGTCGTCCTGCGACCCTTCCCTCGTCCACGTGGCGATGACCCTCGACTCGGAGTACCTCCGCGGCTCGATCGCAGCCGTCCACTCCGTTCTCCGCCACGCGTCGTGCCCAGAGAACGTCTTCTTCCACTTCATCGCCGCCGAGTTCGACCCGGCGAGTCCGCGCGTCCTGAGCCGGCTCGTCCGGTCGACGTTCCCGTCGCTGAGCTTCAAAGTCTACATTTTTAGGGAGGACACGGTGATCAACCTCATCTCGTCGTCGATCAGGCAAGCCCTCGAGAGCCCGCTGAACTACGCGCGGAACTACTTAGGAGACATCCTCGACCGGTGCGTCGACCGGGTGATCTACCTCGACTCGGACATCATCGTGGTCGACGATATCACGAAGCTCTGGAACACGACGTTGACCGGGTCGAGAGTCATCGGAGCTCCGGAGTATTGCCACGCTAACTTCACCAAATACTTCACCTCGAGTTTCTGGTCCGACCCGGGTTTGCCCGGGTCGTTCTCGGGTCGAAAGCCTTGCTATTTCAACACGGGTGTGATGGTGATGGATCTCGTGAGGTGGAGAGAAGGGGGCTACAGAGGAAAGATCGAAACTTGGATGCAGATACAGAAGAAACGGAGGATCTACGACTTGGGTTCGCTGCCTCCTTTTCTTTTGGTATTCGCGGGGGACGTTGAGGCGATTGATCATAGGTGGAACCAGCATGGTTTGGGAGGAGACAATGTACGAGGAAGCTGTAGGTCTTTGCATAAAGGACCGGTGAGTTTGTTGCATTGGAGTGGGAAAGGGAAGCCGTGGGTTAGGCTTGATGAGAAGAGACCGTGTCCTTTGGATCATCTTTGGGAGCCGTATGATTTGTATGAACATAAGATTGATAGAGCTAAAGATCAGTCTTTGCTTGGGTTCTCTTCTTTGTCCGAGTTAACTGAAGATTCAAGCTTTTTGTAAGAGTGTGTGTAAGTCATTAAGTCAACATTGTTTTACTTCGTCTTGTAGTTTTTGTTATCGCAATACATTGTTGTTGAGAAACATATTGTTGCTAGTTTGTGTACAAATTTTTATTAGTGTGAGATGGAGTTTGTGTAAGCCATTGATGAGAACTAGATTCGTTTTTTGTAAAACTTTGCATAAGAAATCTCAATTTCTCTGTTGAGTTATAATAAACCCATTTGTGATTTGTGTGTTAAGTGTGTTGCAGTAGATGTCATATTTGACTTTGCATCTCAGGAGTTGTAAAGAGAAAGCTTTCAATGTCCGTGATGGCGAAGCTAAAGTGGAGTAAATGAAGGAGACTGGAGAAGAAGCGTTACATTATTTGAATCTGGTCTTTTTTTGGCATGAAAGGCTTGGTTCCTCGGGCATGCAAGTTTTTCAAACTGAGCACACAATTTATGGGGACTGTACATACCTTTAAGTCTAGTCTCACCACCATAATACAGTCAACATTTGTCAAACTTCACCATTAAACTTCCCCCTAAAAGACTCATCTTAAACTGCATGATTTGGGCTGTTACTGGGCTGGTGTAGGTTAGGCTGTCGTAGGCGTACTTATTCATAGTTTCTCAGTGACTTTTAAAAAATAATTTTTAACACTAAGGAGCCCTTCGGCCAAGCAAAGATAGAACATTTTACCCGTATCCGGAAGGCTCGAGTAACCCCAAAATAACTATAACCGAAACTGAACTGAAATTCTACGGGTACATACAGTATAACCTCTTTAAATTAATAGTGTATAAATTAATATACACTAAAAATCTCTATAAATAAAATAATTTTATAGTTTCAAATCGAGTTTTTGGTTCAATTAGTATATCGATAAATTAATATATTTATAAATTAATTAAAAAATTATAGTTTTGGTGTAGTCCCAACATTATTAATTTATAGAGGTTTCACTGTATATGAATTCAAAATTCCTCTATTTAAACCGAATTATAACCAATGTTTTGGTTTTAGTATTTATAGATATAAAATTTTTAGAAACCAAACTGATCCGTAACCAGAAGACACCGATCAAAAATCAAATAGAAAATTAAAATTTACAAATACCTATATTAAAAAGATCTTCAAGATCCGAAATTTCAAATCAAATGACATTGACCCAAACCTTATATATCCGAACACCTCACGCCTAAGCAACCATGGAGTCAAATGATAAATCAATGTAAACATATAGGCTGGACAACTCTTTATAGAAATCGTAATGAAAATTTTATAATTGCTTGCGTGTGGTAATCACACAGTAAACGAATGTGAAAATTTTGATTGTACTACTACATAGTGTCTTTGACTTTGATCCACTATTCTTTGAGTCGTATCAAAACTAGTCAGTTAAAATAGTTAATAATCTCTTTGGTCCACTCTTAATAGTAGTAACAAAGTACAGTTACCAACTTGGAACCTTTTGATTCGGCCTAACGCTTCTAACGCTTGTTACTTTTACTATTTTCCGACAAAGGTCCCACTGTCTCTTTGTCTTCATTCGCTCATCGTAGTCTCTGATCTAATCTTCTTCTTCTTCTTCAACTTTTTGTTTCCATCATCATGTTTGGTGGGTTATCTTCACTTTCCGGTAAGCTTATAAGATCCTCTCTTTTTGGATTTGCAAATAATAATTACATATCATCAATCATTAATGATGGGATTGTCTCTTTCTTTGCCTTTTCAATTACTCATGAGTTATTTCTAGTAGAATCCGAGTTTGCTCACCAAGAGGGCTTTAAGATTCGGTGATAAGAATTGTAAATAAGACTCTGATGCTTTTCCTCTTTCTCTCATTTGCTTTGTTACCACTCTTCATGTGAGTATATAAGAGTGTACAGTGAAACCTGAAACTGTTAAATGTTAAATCTCTGTTTAGAAGTACTTGTTGATCCCAAATCCAAGTATTGAAGTAATGGAGTCTATTTGGTTTTGTGTGTGGATAAAGATTCTTTCTGGTGAGCATTAAATGGGGGATATGGAAGTTGCTATTGCCAGTGGTGAAGATAAGGTAAATAACCCATGTGTCTTTACACCACCTGTCAATGTCCTATGATCTGTATGTTATGTATGTGTATGGTTGTTGATTTGCCATGGTTAGTTAGGTGTTTACAGTAAAACTTGTTTTTGGATTGATAAAACAGATAATGAAAGCAAATAAAGAAATGCAAGTGTCTATATCTTTTGGCAAGTTTGAGGATGATTCACTTTCATGGGAGAAATTCTCTTCCTTCTCTCCAAACAAGTACTTGGAGGAAGTGGAGAAGTGTGCAACTCCAGGATCAGTAGCTCAGAAGAAGGCCTACTTCGAATCACATTACAAGAAGATAGCTGAGAGAAACGCCGAGATCATCTTGGAGCAGGAGAAGAAACAGTTGGAGAGGAATCAATCTTTCAGGCAAAGTCTTGAGAATAGTGGAAACAGAAACAGTGTTATGATCGAGTCTAGCGCTTGTTATGGATCTGATGGCGAATCTACTTCAGAAAAAGACAAGATTGTGAACAGCATTGCTACTGAAGTGAATGATACATGTAACCATGAGCCTCTTGAAGAAACTATGAAGGTTGAGGTTGTGGAGGATCTGAATACGCTGAAGATGGAGAAACTTGAAGAGATTGTGAGCGGTGAGGAAGAACCAGAACTGATTGTCCAAGTGGAGCATAAAGAGAAACCAGAAGAGGTTGTTTGTATAGAGGAAGAAGTAAAAGAAGATATTTCTTCAAAGGATACACCATTGAAGGAGGCCAAGAAAGAGATAGATCAGCATCTAATCAAGAAGACAGATAAAAATGTGAGAACAAACCATACAAGAACCTCTCCCAAGGTACATTACCATAACCTTCCTTAAACACTATGTCTTATGTCTTCCTTACACTTGGTTTTACAGCCTAATCAGGTGACCAATAAGCCAGTAGCGAGTAAGGTTGTAACTAGAAGTAAAACTCAACCAAGCAAGGAGAAAAGCATGATCAAAGCAGCAGCAACAAATAAAGCAGCATCAGCTGTCTCAAAAGCCTCAAAGTTTTCAACTCCAAGGGTGTCCAAGCCAGCTTCAACAATAAGCTCAATGTCTACTTCAGTCAAGAGGGAGAATGTCTCGACTCTACCGAGAAAGAAACAAACCGCTCCAAAGACGTTACACGCTTCTCTCAACCTGAACCAACCGAGCTCTGACCCTTCTGATCTTGCTACCACCAGAAAGTCCTTGATCATGGAGAGAATGGGAGATAAAGAAATCGTGAGACGCGCTTTTAAGTCTTTCCAGAAGAGTTTTGACCAAATGAAACCATCTCAAGATACAGCTCCAAAGCAGGTATAGTCTTGCTATTTCATCAAGTGTTAGAGATTCTGCTGGTTATTAACTAAAAACTCAATGAATGCTGCCAATGTTTTACACCAGGTTCCTGGCAAGGCAACTAGTGTTTCCAAGTTAGCTACTACTGGTCTGAAAGATAATGGCAGGTATAACTTGGATTTATGTTTACTGAATCCGCTTTTGCTCAAGCATCATCATCTAAGTGTGTGCTAAAATCACATCACCTTGTATTCTTGTCCTGAAACAGGCTTGCTAAATCAGATGGCACGGAGAAAAAAGGCTCTAACTCTCACCGCTCTTCATCTTTTGTACCGAAAAGCAGCAGGACAGCAGAGAAACAGGAGGTAACATATGTCTGATGAGCAAATCAAACTGTATCATTCTTTTTCCCTTTACCACTGTGCGGTTTTACTAATATTTATTCTCCAAATTCAGCTATCCAGGCCTGGAGCAAGAGCTGTAGAGAAGACACGTATACCAGCTAAACCAAAGGTATTGTTAGAAGAGCTTCTTCATGTTTTAAGCCTTTCACAAGAGAACCTTCTGCACTGATTTTCATCACTGCTGATATACTATCTTCATGATCACTGACATTTTCTGTCTAACCAGGCAGAAGTAACTAATGCCAAAACGCGGAGACAAAGTCTTGATCCAAAAGCAAAATCTATGCAAGGAGATCTCCCAAAAGGCTCTTCAGACAAACTTATTCTGTAACAGATGAGCACTGTTTTATTATGATTTCCTGGAGGGTTCCATGGACTAAATCTCAAGGTAAAGATTATTACCAGCACTTTTTTCAGGAAACATGGATAGAAAATATCCTTTCTTTCAAGTAACACTCAAGAGGTAAAGATTCAATGATGTATGTTATATAGAGAAGTCACCAAGTTTCCATTAGTTATGTGAGGAAAGTATTACAAAAAGTCTTTTGTTTAATGTATGTGTATAGAGTCTATGGAATATAAACGTGAGAATGATGTTAGATGCTCAATAAAGGACAGCATAATTTAAAATCAATCTTATTACTTCCACCAGAACTTTTTTTTCTTGTTTCCCTTTTGCTTCTTGAACTCTTGCAAGCATACTATAGCCAGCCAAGACTTTCATCTTCAGTAGAGATCTGTGTTTTCATCTTCTACCGTCCATGAGAGACAAAGGATTCAGTGAAGGTCAATGAAGCGAGGGAACTGGACTGAGGAGAATTACCTGCTTCACATGAGATTTGAGCACCTCTATTGATTTCTTGAGCTGACATAATGTCAAGCAAGTTATGAGGAAGTTGAGCTACACTGTCCAGGAACTGAATGATGCTGGACATGTTTGGTCTGATGGCTGCTACTGGATGCGAACAGAGCAAGCCTAGTTTGAGAACAAGTTTTACTTGCTCCTCAATGTACTCCTGCCCAATCCTTTGATCAACAACCTGCAGTATATCTCCATTCTCCCAACACTCCAGCACCCAATCAGTCAGCACCATCTCGCTTTCCGATGCTCGTGGCAACACCGGTTTTCGTCCGCAGGCAATCTCTAGCATCACCACTCCAAATGCGAATACATCTGAGCTTGTACTTGCCTTTCCAGTTCTTGAAAGCTCAGGTGAGATATACCCTAACGTACCTTCCAAGTAACTACATTTGTGAGAGAGAAAAAAAATCCTTTTCTTCAAGACAAAATAAGCAAAAATTACAAGAAGTTACCTGCCACATAAGATGTCTGCGGATCAATCCCATGATCACAAAGCTTAGCTAGACCAAAGTCACCAAGTTTTGCATTCATATTCCCATCAAGAAGGATGTTGGCTGGCTTAATATCCCTGTGGATAATCACCTGCATCCATTGCTGGTGCAAGTAGCATAGACCAGAAGCTACATCTTTAATGATCTTGAACCTCTTTGACCAATCAAGATTCCCATTCTGCTGGTGGTATAAAAACTTATCAAGGCTTCCTTTGGGCATACAATCATACACCAAGTAGAGTTCACCTTTCCTTCTACAGTATCCAAGAAGCCTAACTAAGTTAGGGTGTCTTAGCCGGCCAATGGTTGCAATCTCAGCAATGAACTCTCTCATCCCTTGTCTTGAATCATGAGAAACCATCTTCACTGCAATCTCTATGTTGGAAACTGGTAATGTGCCCTTGAAGACTTTTCCAAACCCGCCTTTACCGAGAAGCTCAGTGTCCTTAAAACCCTTTGTGGCAGTGTGTAGATCTTTGTAAGCAAACCTATGAGGACCAAACTGTACTTCCCAGTCCTCAATAACTTCTAATAGCTTCTTCCTCTTCAAGAAAAGCCATAAGCCAAGAATCAAGACTATGAGCATAGTGATGCCTGATAAGCTCAAAGTTATAGCCATAACCCCCTTTACACTCTGGTCCCTTGGCTGATCAAAACGAGGAACCTCTGGAAGGTGAGCGGTGTCTATATCTGGAGCTGTCCCATTCATCTTGAACGTCCACCCCAATATATAATGAGAAGCAGTTCTTATACCAGTGGATGAAGAGAATCCAACGTACATATACTCAAGTAAATAAGGAGAAAGATCTTTCTCTAGAGAAAGGAGCGGAGTCTTTGGCTTTGAGACATCAAGAGGATGAAGTGTGACATTAAGCTGCTTCTGTTTGCTTTCATACTCAATCCAAACCTGCATAGGGTCTCCACTGGAGAGGAAGAGATTCACAAACGTACCATCATCATTGAAATAGCCTGCTGAAGAAGCTACCTCTGAGATCACGCTGTTTATGTCAATACCAACATGGTTAGAATCAATGTCATTAAACTCAGCGGTTTGGACTGTGTCAAGCTCAACAGCTACTATGTGATTTGATGGATCTCCCATGTTGGTTGAGTTGAAGAGTCCTAGATACTGTGTGGGATCAACGTTTGATAAGCCTCTCGTGGGACAAAGGACAAAGGCTAGTCCATGGCCGTTATCAGCTCCATAATGTGAAGCTATGGCAAAGATGAAAGTGGTGGAGAAGGAGAAGACGGTACCGTTTGGAGAGTCCTTGAACCTCAACGGGTAGTTGTAGAAGACTTGACCAGCTGTTTGTGCGGTAGTGTTGGTAAGCCTGAAGAGGCCATTGCTTTTTAGATGGGCTGATCCTGCAGCGTATAGGAAGCCATTGAAGTTGAACTCTCCACCAGTTGGGTCTGATACTACGTTCTTAGGGAAGAACAACAATAACATCATAATCAACTGAAACATGATTGGTTGATTATTGATGACACAAACCAAATGTTCTTGCCAAGAAAGAAGAGAGACTTTAGGGAGAAAGTCAACGAAGATAATTGATCATAAGAAGAATTCAAGAGACAAAATGATCTAATCCTAGTATGTACTACGTGCTATTAAACTATCATTGAAGAAGTACTAATTAGTTTATGTGAATAATTAAATAGTTTTTTTTTTTGTGCAAATTTTTTTAATGATAGTTTAATTGGTTATTCTTAGACAAGTCAACGCTTGATTTCCTGCAAATTTAGACATCTCAGAACCTTTTCGAATATGCTGAGGACTGAGTAAATATATTGGCCGTTTGATAAATATATAGTATTAAATATAAAATATATTTTAAATATGTGTTCCATATATATTAACCATAATATTTAACTTATTTTTATCAAAAAGCTGAAAAAATCTATATATTTTTAGTTTTATAAAAATATTTTTGATTTATAGATATTTTATATATTTTTATATCAAACATAATATTTTTGATTTATAAATACTTTATATATTTTTTTTTACATTTCGTATCTATATCTATATCTATATATTTTTAGTTTTATTGTTTTTCAATTTTCATCCGCTTCGGTTTCCGTTTCCGTTTCATGCAACATAGCATGTGAAACTCTTTTTAAAAATGTTTTTACTGCTAGCCTGCTATAGAGTGAAGTTCTCTTAGCGACCAGACTGCATAACACAAATTTAAAATGTTTTACGACTAACGATGGGAATAGCCGAAGCAATTATTGCCGGACTACCAAATTAATTATTTGGGACGGAATTCAAGCTGAAACCTCTCATATAATTGTGATTTTGTTCAAGAGAGACCCAAACCTGGAAAAGTATTTTAGCACATTTTAAGGTTCGTCTACCATGGCTGTGCAGTGTGTAAGACTTGCCAATACTTGAATTGAGTGGTTCAGTTTCTAGACGTTTGGGTTGTGTTTTTTCTTTTCCTCATTCTTGTTTGAAAGCTTAAAAAGTTATGACAATCAAGTAATCAGCCAATGGGCTTAGAATTTTAATCACCGGTCTAAGCCCACTAACGTTCACTTCTTCAAAATCAAAATATATAATAGTTAATGATTATTTATAGTCCAATCCTAACTAGGATTGTTACTAATCTCGTGTATATATATATATAGGACACATTCATTATTTATCTCTATCACAATTAAAGTTTCTCAATCCAGCTTCTTCTCATATCTCTCTCTCTCTCTCTAACCAAATCGTGCATAATGGCACGCGCACAAGAAGACTCCTTGCTCTATATTTTGTTGTGTTGTATTTCGTTTTGTTCTGTTCTATTTTTTTTTGGAATACTGAAATCAAGAGAACCTCACGTGTCGAATATAGAAGTAGCTTCTATGGATTTCACGGTAAACTGGGATTTATTGATAAGGCTTCCTGACTATCTTCTTGGTGATAACAAATGTCCTCAAGGAGACATTCAAGCTTCCTTGTTTTACAAGGATCTTACCCTAGCTACCTCGTCCACGCAAAGGTCAGGGTTTATCTAATAGTACTTTTTTTTATTTAATTACTTTAATACACAATTTAAGAAAGAAAATTGATTACCTAATCGTCATTAGGTACGAATATCTCAACCACAAGTCGCCTCAGCTACTTAGGTTTCAGCTACCGTCTCTGAAAAAGATATCCGCGGTTTGGTTGGACAAAACATTATCAAAGATATCAAAGAGAAGAGTGAAGTGAGGTTCGGGTCTCGTGTTTTTCTTGCACGTTGTAGAGAAAATTCGACAAGAGTTTTGAGCTACAATTGTGATGAAACGACGTTGAGGTTCGATCCAGGTTCTAACATGAAGGCCATTGCGTCTAGGAACAACCCTGCATGCCGTTTGGGTTAGCAGAGATTTGATTTTTCTTTATGAGTCAGACAATTTTTCACAGAAGTTGTGTTTAGTAAGGATTTTAAACGAGTTTATATGTTCATTAACAATTTATATTATTGTTAGAATCTCTACACATGCTCGTCATGGTCATCTTCTATGTTAGTAAGTCTCAAGAGTTTCGATTTTTTTCCACAAGGATTTGCGTTCGAAAACCATGAACGCTTCACAAATTTTATAAGTGATCTTGTTCAGGACGTAACCTAATACTTAGTGGAAACAAGGAAACAACATTATTTCATTCTCATTCTACAATCTCGTACTATGCAAGTATGCAACATAAAAATAAGATCATTAGTTAGCGTCCACCAGAGACAAACGATTCCGTCATGACCGAAGAAAAAGTGTTACTACTGGCCCCTGGAGGCTCTTTTGCTTCGCCCAAAGCATCAAATCCTCCATCTATATTTCGAGCATTCACAAGTTCAAGCAAGTTATGAGGAAGAGTGGCTACACCGTCTAAGAATTGCATTACGCTTGACATGCTTGGCCTAGTTGCTGCCACTGGATGCGAACAAAGCAACCCTAATTTCAAAACTAGAGTTACTTGCGCGGCAAGATACTTGTGCCCTAGCTTTTCATCAACCACCTGAAGTATATCTCCACTATCCCAACGGTCTAGTACCCAGTCAGTCAAAACAATCTCGCTTGGTGATCCTCGTGGCTCAATGGGTTTTCTTCCACAGGTTATCTCCAGCATGAACACTCCGAATGCGAAAACATCAGAGCTTGTGCTTGATTTTCCTGTTCTTGAAAGCTCTGGTGATATATATCCAAATGTACCTTGCGTCCAAAGTAACAACAAAAAGCCCTTAATAAGTCCAAATATCTTTATTGATTGGTTGATTATAATGTACACAAAAACGCCAACTTACCTGCAACATTGGAGGACTGAGAATCAATCCCATGGTCACATAGCTTTGCAAGTCCAAAGTCACCGAGCTTCGCGTTCATATTTTCATCAAGAAGAATGTTTGCTGGCTTAATATCTCTGTGGATAATCACTTGCATCCATTGCTGATGCAAATAGCAAAGCCCCGAGGCAACATCTTTGATGATCTTAAATCTCTGTGACCAATCAAGAACTTGATCTGGTTGATTGTAAAGAAACTTATCAAGGCTTCCTTTAGGCATAAAGTCATAAACCAAGTAAAGCTCTCCTTTGCGTCTACAATAGCCAAGAAGACGAACTAAATCTGGATGTCTTAGTCTTCCAATGGTAGCAATCTCAGCCAAAAACTCTCTCATTCCTTGTTTCGAATCATGAGAAATCTTCTTCACCGCGATCGGTATGCTAGACAATGGTAAGATCCCTTTAAAGACTTTTCCAAAGCCTCCTCTTCCAAGAAGCTCACTGTTCTTGAAACCTTTTGTGGCGATGAAAAGATCTTTGTAAGTGAATCTATGAGGACCAAACTGAACCTCCCAGTCCTCAATAACTTCCAAGAACTTATTCCTCTTCAAGTAGAAGACAACTCCAAAAACCAAGACTACAATGAGTGTAAACCCTGAAAGACTCAAACTAATCGCCAAGATCTTGCGGCTCAACGACCGATCTTTATCATCAGGAAGTTTGGGGAGACGAGAGTGAACTATAGGTAAAACTGACCCGTTGTTGTTGAAGTTCCATCCAAGAATATAGTGAGAAGAAGTTGGACTACCTACTGAAGTGAAGCCAACATACATGTACTCAAGTAGATAAGGATAAAGATCTTTTCGGAGCGAAAGCAGAGGAGTCTTGGGCTTGCATGTATAGATAGAGTGCATTGTAACATCTAGCTGTTTAGCTGAGTTGTTATACTCAACCCACACTTGTATTGGCGCCCCACTTGCAATCTCTATATCCACAAAACCACTACCATCATCTTTAAAATAGCCAGCAGAGTGGTTTCTATATGAATCTAAACCACTGACGTTGATAACAACCTCGTTAACATCTTTACCGTCGGTTTTGGCGGTGTGGAACTCAACTGAAACAGAGCGGTTGCTTGCGGAAGAGTTCAAGCCTTTTGTTGAGGATATGTTGAAGGAGAGTCCACAACCGGCGACTGTTTTACGGGTTGCCATGATGGCGAAGACGAAGGTGGTGGAGAAAGATGAAACGGTGTGGTTTCTTGAGTTCTTGAAATTTTGAGGGAACTGGTAGAGAACTTGACCAGCTCCTCCTTGCGTCTTTGAAGTAATGAGTTTGAATAATCCGTCAGGGTTTAGATCTGCGACTCCGTCGGTGTATAAGTAGCCGTTGAAGCTGAACTGTCCACCTGTTGGGTCTGAAAAACCTTGAGAAACTGTATCCATGGGAAAGAAGAGGAAGAACAAAAAAGAGGACATCAAGAACATCTCTAGAGACATAGACATGATTGAATGTAGTTGTGTTTGAAGTTTGTGGAATGGTTGCTTCCTTTTAGTGTGTGTTTTATAAGCATCCATGTGAAACTCGCGCTTGTTCTTGCCTACGCGTTGCTACTGAGAAAAAGTGCAAAGAAAGTGTCGCGATGTTTCGTAAAGTTACTATTTGGTTATAAAAATATGCTTTTTCTACTAAAAAACTATTACAAGATGTGAAAGGTGGTGGTCACACACACTATAATAGTATTTATGTTTTGTTCATACCCAAAATCAACATCAACGTTCTCTACATATCAAGCCTTTTTGTTACCCGAATTATTAATAGCAACAACGAGAATCATACACAGTATTATTATGCTCTGTCAATATCCAAAATCAGCTTTTACTTTCTGTAAAGGTTAGCTTTAATCCAAGTTCAAGGAAATTCGGAAAGCTAATAAATTTAGATAAAAGGTAAGTTCACACTATTCGGTATTGTTTATTAGATAAGCAAACCGAGTTATGTTTGGTGAAATATATACTCAGTCCAGTTGAAGAAGACTTGTTCATAAGATTCTTTATCATATTATCTATCAACAAGTCAATATTTTGCATCTCATTTTGCTTTCAGTGATCAGATTTATGACCTTTTTCTTATTGTATCATCAGAGTTGTTTGTTACAAGGGTTTTAAATGAGTTCTTCAGTTCATTTTTCATTTTTATTTTGCCAACAGTATCTTACTACATATCTTTATCAGTGCTTATGCTAATTAACAATTTATATTATTACATCTTACTGTTAATGAAAACAAAGAAACAAACCTTATCTCATTCATTCATTCATTCTGCAATCTTAATTTTTAGCATAAAAGATCATTAGTTAGCGTTCACCAGAGAAGCGATTCCATAATGACTAAGCAGACCTGTGACAAGGAAAAAAGGTTACTACCGACCCCATGAGACTCAGTTGCTTCACCCAAAGCACTAAACTCCTACGACCTCTAAAATACTAAAAAGCACAAGCCTATTATGTTAGGATTTGTTCATAACCAAAACCAACTCTTACTTCCTCTACAGCTCAGCCATTTTATAATCCAAGTTGAGAAAATTCAGAAACTCAACAAAGAGATTGAACAGGCAGTTTTGAGTGATATCTCAAGTATTAAGATTGGGTCTTTTCCAACAAGGTATCTTGGACTTCCCTTAAATCCGTCAAGGATTAATATGGCTACTCTCCAGCCTTTTTTTGAAAGGATCACGAGCAAGCTACACAGCTGGACTGTTAAGACGTTGTCTTATGCTGGGAAAATCAGATTGATTGCTTCTGAGGTGTATGGAATGGTCAATTTTTGGAGCTCTGTTTTTAATCTGCCAAAAACTTTTTATGCTCAGGTTGACTCAATTTGCGCAGCGTTTATGTGGAACAACAACACAACCTCAGCATCGGGTGCTAGAGTGGCCTGGAAGGATATATGCAAGCCCAAAGCAGAGGATGGCCTGGGTATTCGGTTAATGGAAGAGTTTCAGCTAGTTTTTGAACTGAAAAGAGTCTGGAATTATTTTTTCAACCAAGGTTCTCTGTGGGTTGCTTGGCTACGGAATATATTTTTAAGAGAAGGACCTACTGGCTAACTGCGGACTCCCCCCGCTTCTCTCCTACAGTCAGAAGTATGCTACAATTAAAAGAGTTTCTCCCTGATTTCATGCGTTGTAATGTGATGGATGGTAGGGAAGGTTCCTTCTGGTTTGACTCATGGACTGTGCTAGGACCTTTAATCTCTGTCGTTGGAGATGGGGGACCTAGAGCTTTAAGAATCAGGAAGGATGCTCACATTGTTGATGCCACTACAGAAGGATCATGGCGCCTCCCGCCTGCAAGAACTAATGAGATGGTCGCACTTCAAGCTGCTGTCTCTGCAGTATCTCCTCCGGTTCCATCAAATGGCATGGATAGTTACACTTGGATTCAAGCCAATGAAACCTACGGGTCTTCTTTCTCTTCAAAGGTAACATGGGACCATATCCGTCTCAGCTCACCTGAAGTGTTTTGGCATAAAGTGATCTGGTTTAAAGAGAATATTCCTAGAAACACTTTCATGTCTTGGCTAGCTCTGCTTAGAAGGATTCCTACAAAGGATAGACTGCGACGATGGGCCTGAATGTCACACAAACTTGTGTCCTATGTAATAATGGGATTGAAACGCATCATCATCTATTCTTTGAGTGTGAGTACTCTTCTTCTATTTGGCAGTCATTCGCAGGATCAGTTAGCTCCAACCCGCCTTCAGATTTACACTCTGCAGCAGCTTGGATTCTTCATGGCTTTCGACAGCGTCAGGCGCAAGCCACCACTCTCCTTAAGATCATTCTGCAATCAACAATTTATCTCCTCTGGAGGGAGATAAATACTAGGATATTTACCTCTACTGCAACACCGCCTCAAGTTATTCGAGCCTCACTGGATCGTCTCATTAGAGATCGCTTACTCTCTGTTCTGGCAAGACCCTCCTCTGCTCACTCTCTTTTGGTATATTATTTCTCTTATATTAGGCCTCCTTGAGGTTGTTATTTGAAGGTTGTTATGTTTTCTTTTTGTGTAATAAGTTGCTGTGGCAACAATGTTAAAAAATCAAAAAATGTTATAAATCTTAAAATTTTACAAAAAAAAAAAAAAAAAAAAATATGATAAATAGCGAAGTTCACACTCACATATCAGAGCTATGTTCATCTTTTTGAGCAACAGAAGACATGTTCATAAAACATGGAAATGTCATAAACCAAATTTCTTTATCATATAAATCTATCAACAATTCAATACCTTTGAATAAAAATCAAGAACTCAATCATTCTATTATTTACAAATAACAAATATGAACTCTTCTCACATATCAGAATCCGATTCACCGGAGTCACTCCTAGACCTGTCCGACATGAAATTTGGAGGCAAAACCGGAAACTTCACAGCATTCCTCTGCGTGGAAGTCGACTCGGAAGAACTAGCTACCTTCCTCCTCTGCACATTCCTCATAATATCTAAGCATACTTTATCAACCATGGCAAGAAAATCTCTCACGATAACAAACAGATGAAGAGGGTTCTTCCCCTTTACACTAGCTCCTGCTTGATAATACTCTGTTGTCCGCTTCACAAGCTCCATTACTTTCCTCTCTTCTTCTCTCGCCGTCTTCACTTCTTCCTCTACTGAATCAAGAAACGTCATCATCTTCTCCACAAACCTCCCTCCTTCACACTGTGCAATCACCTTCCTCGCGTCTTTCGCTCTAACCGCAAGAGCCGAGCAAGTGGCAACGACCGTGTCGTAATCTACACTAGCAGCTTTCTTCACGTTTGAAAACTCAGAGCTTAGTCCTCCGACAATGGGTAGACCAAGCTTCAAGAACTCTTTCTCTTGCTCTTCTTTAGACATGGCTTGAGGAGCGTTGTTACTACTACTGCTACTTCTGCTGGTACTTCGTGTTAAGCTATTGCTTCTTCTATTCAAAACGCAGCGTTTTCCTTCCGACCTAACGACTTCCTCCACCACGAAGTTAAGCAGAGTCGTCTTCCCATCAACGCTCTTAACGTCCGAGAGTTTCAAAAGCGCGGTTAGATTAAACGCCTGAGCGTTTCCTCTCGCAGTTCCCGCGTTCATTCTGTTACCAGCTTTGAGAATCGCTTCCAAAAGCTTCACGAACAAACCGCGAGACCTCAGCTCTTTACACGCTAAATCCAGCGTTTGGAGCGATCTGCCGTGGTGAGCGATCTCTGGATAGTAATTCGCCCTGAAGAGAAACGCGTTTAGTCGCGTAAACGCCGTTGGCACCGCTTTGAGGAGATGAAAGAGGAACGCTTCCGCGTCCGCGAGTTTCCCCGCGTCGCCGCCGTCGAACTCGAGGATCGCTGATTGCTCTTCTTTACTCGGAGCTATTCTCGCCAGCCTCTCTAGCGTCTCCGGTACGAAGTCGTGTCCTTCGACGAGTGCTTCCACGAGCTCCTCGCGCGTCATGCCTAGGGACTTGAGCACGATCGCTGAGTTCTGAGACTTTCTCGGATCGAGAATGAAGATTTTAGTCGGGGAGTTTGACTTTGGTTTGTCGTGTTCTGGCGATTTCTTTCCGACAGCGACGTAACCGAACAGAGCTTCCATTAGATCTCCGTCGAAACTGAACGAGCCGCGATCGATCTTGTCCCAAACCATGGAGTGATCGGAGTCAGGGTTTACTTTATCCCAATGCAGAGGCTTTAGCTTCACCTGACCACTTCCAGCTCTCGAGCTCTCTCCTCCGCTTGCTCCTCTCGGCGCCGGCGGTGGTCTCGACGCTGACGACGACAAAGCCGCCGCCTTTTTCATCGGAGGCGGTGGTGGCGGCGAAGGTGAAGGACGCGGAGGCGGAGGTGGCGGTGCTGGTGCAGTTTTCTTCACCGGAATCGGCGGTGGCGACGGCGGCGGCGGCAGAGGTTGTGCAGTTTTCTTCGCCGGAATTGACGGCGGTGGTGGTGGCGGTGACGGTGGTGATTCCAACTCGTAGGAATCGTTATGGATTATACTGTGAGAAGTGGATGATCTTCCTCTGAGGAGAGGAACCTCCGTGACCTGCTCCATCTTCTTCTTGTTCTTGTAATAAATCACTTCTTTCTCTTCACTACCACCTTCTTCTCCTCCGGCGACGATCTCCTTCCGGAAACTTCCGCTTCTTCTCTGCCTCTGGCTCTGAAGATTCCTCCAATACAACACATCGAGACCGTTCTCGTCGAGGATCAGGCCTTTCACACCTCCAAACCGCGTGAAACCTTCCCGAGCCAAAGTCTCCGTCGCCGCCACCGTCGTTGTTGTCGGAGGATACGGAGGTAAGGTGTTCTGAACGTTGATTCTGTTCTCTCTCCGTCGCCGCCGCCGCGCGATGACGCATTTCTGGAGGAAGAAGAAGAATGCTGCAGCTAGAACTACGGTGCTCGCTGCGGTTATTAGGACGGCCTTGGTGATCGTTCCTATATCAGACGACGATGAAGGATTAGACGGCGGAGATGAGGGGGTAGAAGGGTTTATCGGCGGAGGAACCGGGGAGAGATCGTTGGCTGGGAAGAAGGTTTCGATGTTTTGAGGCGAATCTGATTGTGAAAAGGAACGATACGGTAAAACGACGACGCATAGGATGAAAAGTATGGTTACTTGTAGAGGAAACGGCCATGGCTGGTGTAACATGGCAGCCATGAACGATTAGCTCATGTACAGAGAGATCGTATAAATTTGCGAAAAACGTAACGTCTTTGTTTAATTTTATCTCAGGGACTTAGTGTTAATATTCGATTTTTGATAGGTTTATTAAATTTAATTTTGGAGGGTTTTGGTGGTAATGAGGGGAGTTAGAAGCTGAGGGGAGTTAGAAGCTGAGAGCAGTTGATCTGTTCTTCTTTGTACCTCTTTTTTCCCGGGGTTTGATCTTAAGATATGTTTAAGTGACGGAAAGACCCTTAGTGGTGGAGCTGATGGTAAAGGGTGGTTTGGTAATTATAGTCCTTTTCCGTGTGATGGACTTGTGGAGCTGGTGCGGTTGGATGTGTATCGTTGACTTTGTCTAAAAGGAGTGCTGTGTGTTGAATTCTTGAAATTTAGTTTTGTGTGTTCTAGAAATATTTTCGATGCTGAAAAAGTCTTAACTACATGCCAAAACATATCAGTTTTAGATACGATTTTTTTTTCAATTATTGACACAAAGGAGAAAATCTCTGTTTTCTATGGCAATTAAATGAATTCACATTTTGCCTGCATTTAATCTTCTTTTGTGTATAGAATAATAGAAGTAATACATTTATTACTTTAGGTAATTTACAATTTGACATTATTGAAAGAAAAAGCAAGAGATTACTTACTTTGCGCAGTAAACAATGGTTTTGTCTTTTTTTGGTCAACTGAATATTGGTGTTGCCTAAACTATAAATATTGTATATTTCCTCTTGATATATGTAAATCTCAATCGGTCAAACTAGTAGGGAATGAAATCAATCCAGTAGTGGGTGATCACCATTGATAAAACAAAGTTCAAATAAAATGATAGTAATGTTGATCATATAAATATAACGCGTATCAAACAGAAAATAGGAACGTGTTAAACAAAAAGAAAAAAGGTATCATTGAATCGAAAAAGGAATGTAATGCAAGTAAGATTGCGATAAAGGTATGGTTCACACCACAAAACATATGGAAAATATATTTGTGGCTGAAATAAAACATTCCTTTAGAGTTATTAAACGTCTCTTATTGTGTTACAAAAAGAAAACATCTCTTATTAAAACAGGAATATAAAGTATTAGGTAGGTATTATAACAATATGGCCGGTCGTTTCACCTTAAATGTAAAACGCGCAACCTACTCGTAAAAGGAAAGTACGAAGACTAATGAAATGACGTAATTAATCATTTTTTGGTCAAGTCAACCGGTCAACTCTACCATTCTTCTCAACTAAGCCTTATTTTCTTTTCTTTTTCTTTGACTCCGTATGGTATGAAAAATGCTAATGATAAGTATTTATCACTTCTGATTGAGTTTGATTACTTGAATTGTTAGGTTACAAATCATATAAATTTGTTTATGGTATGAACAATACCTCGCTTAGTTTTTATTGGTTGTAGAACAGGAGTTGGCAAGAGAGTCGAAGAAGTGATGAGAAAGATTTCTCAAAAGTCAAAAGTTTCCAACTTCCATCCAAAACATTACAATAAAAATGGTTCGTTTAACCTTTTTTGTTATTCTGGTGACGTTGCAGCTCAAGACTGACTTCAATTCAAATTCTAGCGCTCTATCGGCTACAGTAATCAGGTAATGAAATGAAACTACGAATAAAGAGAATTGTAATGTTTCAAAAAAAGAGGAGAATTGTAAAAGTAATGAATAATAAATTGATAACACTTGGATAGTTGCATGTCCTAACACAAATGGGCCTTAGAATCAGAGCACAAATGGGCCTTGGGATTAAAACACAAATGGGCCTTGAGTTTTAAGTTCATTTGATCCTTTTCGTGCCGGGAAGTGGGTTGTCTTGGTTCGCCGGCGGCCGATGGAGTGTGCTGCGCGTGGCTTCGGGACGCGATGCGTTGGCCCACCGACGAGGAGGTGTGGCAATTGTGGCGCCGTGGCGTATTGCTCCGTCTCTCATCAGGTTTTTGCTTACTGCCTAACTCTCCCTAAGCCCCTTCTTCTTCTTCTTCGTCGACCTAATCTATTTTGGGAAATTGGTGATTTGATGCCTCAAAGCTAGATCTTGGTTTTGGTTTTGCAGAGTTCGCATTGGAGGTATCACAAGGAAGAGTGCGAGAGACTAGAAGAGCAAATGCGTCGTGTTGATCTGCTCAACGAGTTTCCCTTTACATTCACAGAAGAAGCTACAGTCCAGGTTTATTTGATAGAAGAGAAAAAAATTACATTATATGAAGAAAGCTGATGCCTTTTTCAATCCGTGAACCATTTTGTTTTTCATATACCTTTCTTAGATTAGTCAAAAGGAGGTAAGCAGGTGCTCGTTCCTCACCAAAAGGGACTTACATCATGCTGGAATGTGGATGTTTGAGTGCAAATGTGGCTCCTCCTCTGTTAGTTTCTCGGCTTATGATAGGTTTAGAAATGAAGGCTGGTGGTATCTGCCAAGCTCTTCTTGTCCATGTCGTGGTACGTTTCATTTTTACTCCTCTGGTTATGGTTTTACTGGAAGAGTTGGTTTTTATAGAGTTATTGATTTGGGATCATCATCGCACATGCTGCAGGCCCTTTGTCTCCAGTAACAAGCCAGCTATGTAGTTGGAAGGATTATTACGAGTGGAGACAGATACCTCTTGATTCTCCTGTTGCTCTACTTCTCCACTGGGTAACACATCTTCTTGACGTGATTTAATGCGATTTTGCTAGTCTAACGAGAGTTTTCTTATAGTTTTTCTATTTATTGACTCCTGGAGCTTTCTTCTGTTATTTCAGCCACTAACAATATATCATGCAATCCAAGCCATTGGGATAGGAAACTTGACTCCCCGAATAAGTGATGAACTTCGTATACATTATCTTGGTATGTAACTCTTCTGCCTTTGAATGAACTGCAGTTTCTTTGAGGTTGCTGTCTTGTTTCTCGTTCTAGTGTATGAATCAGTTTTTGTTTGGAGATGTCCTTAGTTCTAGTGTAGTACCTTAATATTGGCATGTGGGATATTATACAAATGTTTCAAAGGATGCATTATGATAATATGATTTGCTGATAGTTTGACCTTCCGAAGGCCTTCAGAAAGAGCTTGGCCAACTCGGAGTCTTTGCTGAGCTGCGAGCGCTCTTCCCTGGTCTGCGCATTCGCTTACAACTGGTTGGACCTGATGTTTCACAACATATGTGAGTTGTGAGCAATTCAAAAGCTCAATAATATCTTTGATTGCAACTGAAACGCCGTAGCTAGTTCTTTGCTTTTATATGTTGGCACCATTCTGATGAATCGTTATCTATATGTTCACCTGTTGAATAGGGATGGAGAGATAATCTCCCTCTGCGGCTATGCCCCTTGCATGGAAGAAGACTGTGACTGTAAATGTTCAAATGAAATTCTCAAACCCGGTAACAAATCAGCTGTGTCGTTACAGCTTTATCGAGGGTTTTATCATGATCGTTACAGTGACATAGCAAAGGTACCCTTTTCTGTTCTTGTATAAACAGAACAGTTATGTACAATCTAGTTCCACCTTTACTGTGTTTTGTTTTCTGATTGACCACCTTGTCTGGACAGGATTCACCTCCTCCTCACATAGTGATTGCTCCAAACGCAGGCATCGCAGCATATCCGAGCTGGTTGCCAACTATTGTACGTTTTCTATTTTTCCAGTAACTGATAATCACATTCAGTATCTACCACGATTACGTCATTTACCAATGACTGTTTACATATTATATATACAGTGACCACATCCTTTCTTTAATCCTTCATTTATGTCACGTGTGAAAATAAACACTTCAGGAACTAATAAAAGAGATGAAAGTCCCAGCTGTGTTTTCTGATTACTGTGAAGAAGCTTGTCATCTTGCGGCTTGTTGCATTAGAACCATCACAGGGCAACCTCTCTCGTTACCTGTAAGTCTACATTTTAGGTTTTATTATTTTCAAATCTATGTTTTTTTGTTATGTGGGTTGATGACGTCATACTATTAGAAAGGGGGAATAGGATATGATTCCTGCCGTATGGTGCAGGCATATGTCTCATCAAAATACTGTATAAAAAGAATAGAGGGTCGACACATATAATGAAGTTGAAAAAGGACAAGACATCTTCCTTCTTTTCTCAGATCTTACAAATCAATTTGGATCCAAGTACACACTAATGTCCAATTCTCCAATCAACCTGTGTTGGATAATTGATGTTTCTTTGCACAAAAGAAAAAATCTAATACTTTTTGCTTATATGTTTTGAAACAATATAGAGAATAATACTGTATCTCCTTGAAATGCAGATTGGGTTAAACCCATTCAGACAACCAATGATGGTAGAAGATAGTTCTCTGTTTATCCCTTGCTACTCAAACTGCTTCATCTTCGCAATCTAAACTCTCCAAAAAAGCATGGGGATCGTCTCATCACTAGTTAGGCGTTGTGGTCTACATTTTCGGAGGAAATGATTATAATCTTTACAATGATTACGCTTTGTTTGGTAGTTGTGGTTATTTATGTGGATAAGGACAGCATACCATCATTGTAGTCATTTAATTCTTAGATGAACTTTTTATCTCCTCTCCGTTAGCCCGTGGATAATAGAATATCGAGACAGATATCAGAAACTCGGATATCCGGAAACCACGGTTAAATGTTTATAAATATATTTATATATGTTTATAATATTGTAAAAACTAAAATATAATAATATAAGATTAATTCATGTATAAATATTGATATATCAAATATAAATATTAATAAAATTTAAAATTTTAATGTATTTTAAAAATACAGATCCGGATCCGGATATTCGGACCTAAAAATTAAGATATCCGGATCCGGATTCGGTTTGCACGGATCCAAGATTTTACTATCCGGATTCGGATCCGGACACTCCGGATATCCTATTTTCGGAGCGAATCTCGGATAATAAGTCTCAGGCCCTACTCTCCATCGTGTAATGTTTCTATGAATAATAAAAGCAGTACAAACGTTGCAAATCATGCTGATCAAACGGGACAAGTGCAGAACAAGAGAGTGCAGATCAAGCAGATAAAGATTAGTTGATCATGCTACTCAATAAATATTAAATTATCGATTAAGAGTTCGTTTAAAATTGTCTTATCTCAATAGATTTTTACAAAATTTCAATCATTTATCTATATATTAACTATTTTAAAACATAAAAAATTATTAATTACTTGTACGTGCCGACATTTATGTAAGAAGATTTATATCTTTTTCTTTAGAAAATGTTTTGTTTTGTTGGCGATTGGACGTCATGTTTATAATTTTAAAATGACAAAAATAGTATTAATGTGAGCTATATAGTTTCAGCTAATCATCGTACATTATTTATAAAATCAGATAAATATATTTTAAGTTAAGTGTTTGTAACAAAATTATTTATTGGCCAAAAAAAGAAAAGAAAACAGATCAACATCACCAAATGTTAACGGCTGAAATTCTACCAAAAAAAAAACAAAAATATTGAATTGCATACAGTGAACTGCTTTTAAAAACAGAAAAAGTTTAATGGTGATTTATGTGTGGAAGAATCGTTTGTGTAAAAGATGTGCCTTTGTACCATCTTTCCAATCAAACTCCGAAACTTTTTCAAATGTAGTAGATATACGTCAAATTAATGAAGAAGCGTCTTAATGCTAATATGGAATATTCTTCCTACACTTAAAGAAAACAAGCACATACTCTTTGAAGCAATTGGACATGAATATCAAACTAAACCGGAACTGATAATAAAACCAGTTGTGGAGAGCAAACTAAACCGGAACTAAACTCGGAGCAGCCAAAACGTAATGCTGACGTGGAAGAAGGGAGCAAGCGAAGAATCTTCAAAAAAAAAAAACTAAGAAAAGACTATTTCATCATCATCACATCTCAGCTTTAATCTCCTAACCTCCCCAAAGTCCAATTCTCAGAGAAACAGAGAGAGAGAGAGAGAGAGAGAGAGAGAGAGAGAAAAGGTTGAAACCAGCAATGGATCTTCATCTTCAACCTTAACACCACCAAAATCCCCCCCAAACCTTTTGTTTCAAAACCACTAATTGATTTGAATGTCTCTGACTCGAAACCTCATATACCTTCTTCTTCTTCTAGGGTTAGCTTTTTCCGTTGACCTGGGTCAACCCCTAAAAGTCCCCTTCAGCGTCAACGATGTCCTCCCGATGCTGCCACGTCAAGTCTCGTGGCCCGTCCTGAACAGCTTCCACAGCGCCGTGGATTTGCTGCCGGTCTTCGTCGGGTCCGTTACTCCGAACAACAACGACTCTCTCGAGTGGAAAGGCGCTTGCTTTAAAGGCAACGAGGCTCGTCTCGACATCACCGTTAGCGATCGAGATGAGCCTGGTCTCGGAGGCGGCCTTCTCCATCTCAAGGTTTGGTTCTTTTTCTGTAAAAAGTTTCAATCTTTGGCCAGAGAATTAGCAAAAAAGGAAAAAAAGTTTCAATCTTTTGTCGGAATTTTAAGTAGTTTTGGGGAACTTTTGTGCAGACATCTCATGATTGGTTTGGTTCTTTTCTTGTAAAGTTTCAATCTTTGGTCGGAATTTAACTAGTTCGGGGACTTTTTTTTTTTTTTGTGCAGACATCTGAGGCGCATAGCTTGACGTGTATGGACCTTTATGTCTTCGCAACGCCGTATAGGATTACATGGGATTATTATTTCTCTGCGAGAGAACATACTTTGAGCTTTGGTTCATGGGAAGAGACGGCTGAGTTAGATTATGTAAGAAGGTTTTTTTGATTAGTTGTATTGTCTTTGTGTTGATGATTAATTTATGAATGCTTAGGTGAAGGAGCATGGAGTTTCAGTGTTTCTAATGCCGTCAGGGATGCTAGGGACGTTGCTTTCTTTGATCGATGTGTTGCCTCTCTTCTCCAACACGGGCTGGGGGCAGAACGCGAACTTGGCTTTCTTGACGAAGCACATGGGCGCCACGTTTGAGAAGCGGCCTCAGCCTTGGAGGTCTGTGATCAATCCGGAAGATGTGCATTCCGGAGATTTCTTGGCGGTGTCGAAGATTAGAGGAAGGTGGGGCGGGTTTGAGACTTTGGAGAAATGGGTGACCGGCGCTTTTGCTGGTCATACCGCTGTTTGTTTGAAGGATGATTTGGGGAGGCTTTGGGTTGGTGAATCTGGTCATGAGAACGACAAGGGTGAAGAGATCATTGTTGTGATTCCTTGGGATGAATGGTGGGATCTAACGTTGAAGGATAGTTCAAACCCGCAAGTGGCTTTGCTTCCTTTGCATCCTGATGTACGAGCAAAGTTTAATAATACTGCTGCGTGGGAGTATGCACGGAGCATGTTGGGAAAGCCTTATGGATATCACAACATGATTTTTAGCTGGATCGATACTCTTGCCGATAACTACCCACCTCCCCTTGATGCTCACTTGGTAACTTTTTATTCTCTTAGAGATACATCGTCATTATCATGGCAATGAACAAGTCTATAACATTGGGACCTTTTCAGGTTATTTCTGTCATGTCTATGTGGACTCGTGTACAACCTGCATATGCTGCTAATATGTGGAACGAGGCACTCAATAAACGGCTCGGTACTGAGGTATACATTAAAGTACTTTCTCCTACTCTTCTGAATATGATAGCTAATTAAGTTTCTGGTGTACAGGAGCTGGATTTGTATGGGATTCTTGAAGAAACAGCGAGGCGTGGAATGTCATTTGACGAGCTACTCACCATCCCTGAACAGGATGAATGGGTATACAGCGACGGGAAGTCGACAACATGCGTTGCTTTCATCCTTGCTATGTACAAAGCCGCTGGTGTGTTTGGTCCTCTCGCTGATCACATTCAAGTCACTGAATTCACTGTGAGTCTTCTTCACCTACCTTTTCTTTTTCCCGTTTAACATCACTCTCTAAGTGTTGTTTCTGTTGTTTGTTTCAGATCCGAGATGCGTATACTCTGAGGATGTTTGAAGATAATCAGACGAGGCTACCGAGTTGGTGTAACACGGAGAAAGGGAAGCTTGAGTTCTGTCAGATTCTGGGCGAATTCAGAATGGAGTTACCTGGTTATAATACCATTGACCCTTATCCAAACATGAACGAGAATTGCCCTTCTTTGCCTCCTGATTATGAGAGGCCTTCTAAGTGTTAGGAAAGACTAATCATAACATGTTTGTCTCTCTGTTTGTGTTTTGTCTACTTTATGTTTTATTTATTTATTGTGTTGCGCTCTTAGCTGTAGGGGGAAACAAACAACGTTTGTGAACTATTTTATGTGAATGTGATGATATGTTAACCGATAATGCTTCTTATTTCCAACAGCAAAGTATTAATTTCAACTTGTGTTTGATCGAACCATAATTTGGAAATAAGGAGTGATAATCCGATAAAGAGTATTCTGAATCATAAAATGAAATACATAGAGAATTGAAGAGCAACAAGCACAAAAGAAAACCCTAGAAGCCATAAGAACATCAGAAACCATAGGTATCTTGGGTGGAGTTCAAGTCTCTATCTTTGGTTTCTTGACGAGCAAATTTGAGAGACCATCGGTCAATGCAGATGAGGAGACCAATGAAGCTCTAAGAATGCTTATGAGCTGCAGGCATGAGAAAAATGATTATAACTGAGGATAGATGGATATACCTCTGCTTTGGAGATGCATGAGAACAAAAAGTTGAAGAAGGTAAATACTAAAAGCATACCTCTGCTTTGGAAATGGTGATCTGAAACTCCTCGAGATCATTGATGTCTACCTGCATCTTCCTTAACAAGCCAATGGTTGAAGATGAATTCATTGGAGTTATAGTAAGATCATTAGACATCATGAACTTCGTTTTTTTCTTCATAAACCCACTCCCACAACTTCAAGTACCAGACCTGACTTTTGGATTAGTTGGATACGTACTCACAATGTTGCCATTTTTGGAGAGAGACCGATCGATGTTCCTGGCGACTTTGAAACTAGAGTATCCTTGGTGAGGAATCAAACACTGATATGTCATTGATTGGTGAGCATAATCAATCAGATTATTGTTACTACAAATATAAAAGTCAGGAAGATGACAACTCTTGAAAACATCTCCTCTACACTGACTTCTACACAAGTTTCCAACACATCCAAAAATGGTATTGTCATTAGTCAATGAGCAAGCCATCTCAAGAGGATGAACCAGAAAGGTGAGAAGAGAGTCAATGAGGTCTTCATTGCACTCTGCATACAGAATCTCTCTATCAAGCTTTCTAACAAAAACTTTCACAGAACACACTCTGCCTGGATTTGCGTTCCCATTTTTCAGCGCAGGTGGAGAAAACATTTCATGCATCCTCTTACTTGTCATGCAAGTTTTTCTGAGGAATACGCTTGTCAAGGGAGCTTCTGAAGTGAATAAACATCCTAGTAGAGTCAGCACCTACATCCATAGAAAATTATACATTAAGAGCTATAACGTGCGTGACAATCAGAAAGAAGAATAAAAAGGCAATAAAGTACCTGTTCAAAACCTACATCAATTAGGGTTTCCCGCAGATCACTATAACCAACGTACCCTAGATCATTTAGAACATTCATGAGAACACCAATAGATTTCGGTGTCACTTTCAAATCATCAGTGACAATGAAAGAGGATCGGAAATTAACAGACACTCCATCTGCAATATCTCCTATCACTTGTTCAACTTGAACTTCTTCTGGGACATGAATCCGAGCATCCATCAAAGCTCCACAGCTACATTTTGAGGTGTTAAAATTGCTGTATGCCCTGCTTCCACATGAAGGACTCTTGAAACAACTTGGGCACACAAAGAACTCTGTTGGAACAGTATAACTCATGTTCAGTTTGAGCCTTTTGCGATGGATATCCTTACTACTCTTTGGATCCAACAACATACTCTTGCAAGCTTCTGTCTCAAAATGACTAGTGTCCATATCTGCAACACTTTTGTTAAGGTTTTTATAGAAGCTGAGGACTGTCTTGTGATCCTTGAGCAAGCCAGCGATTTTACCCATTGGGAGAGTCAAAAGGCTGAGGAGCACATCAACAAAATCCTGCTCAGCCTCAGCCAAAACAACTTTGTTTCTCTTCTCATCAATGAGAAGTTTCAAGCTGAACTTTACACCATTATCCATTGGAAATAAAAGGAAAACGAGTAGAGAGACCAAATGTGGAAGATAAGAGACTTAGAATTTACTATTGTGGGTGGGTAACACGTTTTAAAGAAATCAAGAAGATTTTGCCTCTATATGTTGAAGAACCAGAGGTAGAATCTCAAAAGGTTTCTTGTCAAGCAGTAAATGAAATTATGAACCTCGGGAAAAGCTTTTGAATTTGGAAACAAATCGCCAAGGGATTAATGTGATCAGTAAATGCATATATATCTGCGTCTGCATGTTCAACGAACCTCCTTGAGAACTACCATAATGGTATATATAACCCTTTGGATTCCTCGTCCCCGTTCCATTAAAAAAAAAAGGCAAAATCTCAAAAAGTAGTTTTCTACTAAACGTTTTCCAAATTGTTCTATCTTCCTATAAACGTTTTCTTGCATGTAAAAGAATGTTCTTTGGTTTTGTTTCTTCTCTCTTTCTTTATAGTTCTATTAGAGTAGACATAAATAATTATTAGTCGTAAGGCATGAACTAGTACAAGATGATATAGTTACATTATTTTATCCAATCGCCAAGTCAACGAAGCCCATACACGTAGCCAGAATGAGAGTTTCGGGAGATAGCTTGAATTGACAGAATTTTCCAACAGAAGATAAGCAATAGCTTGATCTAATTAGAACTCGAACCTCTTTGTTTGTAAAGCCTGCGTTAAGAACTTAAAAGTTGAAAAGAGATTTTAAAATGTTCTATCTACTCGTCAAGACATACTAAAAGTCTAAAACAATGTTTTAAAATCAGATATAACAAATGGAAACAGCGTATGGGGACCAAACCTTACAAAAGGTATTTGATGTGAAGCCTTGGAATCATATGTTGTTACCACTTAACGAATGTACAAGATTGTAACAGCAGACTTAGGTGACGTCGTTAAAACGCGTCGGACAAAGACTAGCTAATGACTTTTCCGACCGAACCAACTCCCACTCGAAACTTAAAAACAAAAACTAGTTAAACCCCCTTTGTTTGACTTGACTTTTCCCTCAAACCGGTTATCTACCCTCTTTAACCTAACCAGACCGAAGTCTTTCTGTGGCACAGGAGTCTCCTCTCTTGATGACCTCTGCGAAGTTTCAACGTAACTAAGACAATAGATGCTTCCATTGGAATCATTCACCATTTTCTTAAAACATTTTTAAAAGCAGAACTTTGGCAGACACGCAAACGATTCCCAACGGCCCCTCACCCGCCAATACAAAACGCAAACGCAGTAGCTGACCTCAAACTTCCTCACTTATCTTAAATTTAAAAACGGCATTACCTGTTTTTAGATTCTACCTCTCTCTCTCTCTCTCTCTCTCTCTAGATTCTCTCCTAAAATCCCAATATTATCTCTCCATTTTCGTTTTTTGGGTGGCTTACCTCTAATCTCAAAACCACCATGAGGTTTTGCGTTTTCGGGTTTCTATCGTTATTCCTAATCATTTCTCCCGTCTCCGCATGGTTCTTCCCCAACTCAACCGCCATTCCACCCTCTCTACGTAACACCACACGCGTTTTCTGGGACGCCTTCTCCAATTTCACCGGCTGTCACCACGGCCAAAACGTCGACGGTCTCTTCCGCATCAAAAAATACTTCCAGCGTTTTGGTTACATCCCGGAGACGTATTCAGGCAACTTCACAGATGATTTCGATGACATCTTAAAAAACGCCGTGGAGTTGTACCAAAAGAATTTCCGGTTAAACGTAACCGGAGAGCTCGACGCGTTAACCATTAAACACATCGTGGTTCCTCGTTGCGGCAACCCGGACGTTGTCAACGGTACGTCGCTGATGCACAACGGAAGAAGAAAGACTTTCGAAGTCAACTTCTCCCCTGGCGGCAAGGTACCTCGTTTGCACACGGTCAAACACTACACGCTTTTCCCCGGAGAGCCACGGTGGCCGAGAGACCGCCGTGACTTGACCTACGCCTTCGACCCGAGAAACCCGTTGACCGACGAGGTCAAGAGCGTGTTCGCGCGCGCGTTCGGACGCTGGTCGGACGTCACAGCGCTGAACTTCACGAACATCGAGTCTTTCACGACCTCCGACATCACGATCGGATTCTACACCGGCGACCACGGCGACGGGGAGCCTTTCGACGGCGTGTTGGGCACGCTGGCTCACGCTTTCTCGCCTCCGAGCGGGAAGTTCCATCTCGACGCTGACGAGAACTGGGTTGTCTCCGGAGACCTCGACAGCTTCCTCTCCGTCACGGCGGCGGTTGATCTTGAGTCGGTGGCGGTTCACGAGATCGGTCATCTTCTTGGTTTGGGACATTCATCTGTGGAGGAGTCGATCATGTATCCGACGATCACGACGGGGAAACGTAAAGTTGACTTGACGAGTGATGACGTGGAAGGGATCCAGTACTTGTACGATGCTAATCCTAATTTTAACGGCACGTCTCCGCCGGCCGCCACCACTCGGGAACGAGATACTGGTAGCTTTGGTGCGGCCGTGAGAATCGACGGTTCATCCAGGATGACGAGTTTAAGTCTTTTTTTATCAACCGTCGGATTGTTCTTGTGGTTATTACCGTAGATTAATTATTTTACTTTATTTATTTAGAGATATTTGTTTTTTACCTCATCTCTTAATTCCTTTTTATTACAAAAAGATTGGGATGTACAGAAGGCCTGGGCATTTCGGGTATCGGTTCGGTTCGGGTATTTCGGGTTTTGGGTAATTCGGATAGGGGCTAGAGGATCCATTTAGTACTTGACATATTTTCGGTTCGGTTCGGTTCGGATAGTGTCGGATTCGGTTCGGTTCGGATAGTAAATGTATGAACCGGAAAATATCCGGAAAAAGTTCGGTTCTCGTTTGGATCCGGTTCGGGTTCGGATAGTTCGGGTAGTTCGGATAATTTGGATAAAATATCGGTTATTTGGGGTAAAATATCAAATAATTAGGATGATTTAGATAAAAAAATTGGATATTTCGGATTACTTTGGATATTTCGGATAAAACTATCTGGATAGTTTCAGATACTTTCGGGTAGTTTGGATACTTTATAATAATTTAGTTATCTTCTACTATTTTCAGATACTTTTAATAGAATTTTAAATTAAAAATATATATTTAGTGATGTTATATGTATATGTATATATAATTAATATTTTTATATATTCGGATACCCGTTCGGTTCTCGGTTCGGTTCCGGTTCGGTTATTTCGGATATAAAAATATAGGAACCGTTCGGATATTTGAGGGTATTAGTCCGGTTCCGGTTTCGGATATTTCGGTTTGGTTCCGGTAATTTTTGCCAGGCCTATACAGAACACATATATTCAGACATTAGTTCCTCTACAGTTTTTCTATTCACATGTTTCCTACCAATGTTGATTTTCGTGTTATACATTTTTTTTGTTTCCTTTGTTTATGACTAGATTTCATTTAGTTTTCAGTCACCAATTGACAGCAACTTTATTGTAACCTTTCTGACTTTCTCGTATAGCGTACTTAAATCCTACACCACCTTGATGCAGTTTACAAAACTTGTTCGGAAAAAAGAAGCAAATAAGTTTAGATGCGCAAGCTTCACTTCATTACAGTAACGTAATTTATTTCAGGCTCATGGATGCCCAGTGAGATTTTTAAATCAGTACCGAGCGCCTTCTTGGTTCCACTGCATTTCAGTCTCCCACATCGGATAAATGGTAGCAACTAGCAGAAGAAGTTACAATATAAATAGAGCTCTCGTTCAACAATTGAAAATCACGCAGCTATGTGGTGAGCACAAAGCGAACTATTCTTTCGCCTTTTACTAAAGAATACCGTGTGCTCTCCACGCTTTAAGTGGCATACGCCTATTTTTGGAGGGTCCTGCTTTCGAGTGGGCCCATCAACAGCTAGTTAAATAAATAAATCTGGTTCTAGTATAACTTATCAATGCCATTTTCCTGCAATAACTTGTGTCTCAGTAAATGTTTGATAAAATCAGATAGACAAAGAAGCGATGAAACACGATGACTTGAAACGAGAATGATAATGAGAATGGAGCAAAACGGAATTGCATAGCGAAGCTCCGTTCATGCTTGTGTTTTACTTTATCTACATATTCGTCTGAGAAGAAAACTGCAGAATCGCTAATAAAGCGTCTTCAAGAAAACCCGTTGGTTCACTTTTTCATAATGTTCCTTAATGGGCCTAATTAAAGTCCATTAAGTTAAAATTTATTCCATTAGGCCCATAAGTTAATATATAGTTTGTGTTTCAGTAATCAATATTCTGCCGTAACCTGATGCAACACCATAAATGCTGCTTGCTTACATTTAGTATGCCTGACCTATATGGAATCATGTAAATTGGATTTTATTGAAAGATGTATGAATATGTGAGACAGCATCTTTCAAAGGCCCCAGGTTTTTATTTTATGAACTTCATCAATAATTGTTATATTATGTATTTTTCCTTATAATTTTCACTTTTTCAAACAAAAAGATAATGCGGATTTGATTAGCCGTGGCAAAATCAAAGGACCCAGCTAGACTCATTCATTGGAAAATGCGAGAATATTCCAGGGAGATTTTTAAAAAAAAATCAGAGAAGAAAAGCTGAAAATAAGAATTCAAAGAATTATATCAAAGTTTTAAAAAGTAAAGAAATAAAAAAACAGTGCAGAAAATACAAAAATGCTAGGCTGTGTGTAGACCCAATAGAGGGATGGAGATTAAGCTTTGTACATATTTACGTGTCCATTTTGTAATTGGACCAGTTCTTGATTTGAAGTCATGAGATCTCTCTCCATGGGACCATCTCCTAATACATGTTGGTTCGTTTCACATGTGTGACGTTCTCTATACGTATTTTATACTTAATATTATATGGTGTAATATGTATGCACAATATAACCTAATTACATATTTCCTTAGATTTTTGGGTTAACTATGTTAGAATTCGGTTTTACATAACACGTATGCATATCACCAATCAATAATCAATCTATATCACTAAGTTAAAAAACGAAAGCCAAAGTGTCTCTCTCCTCCCCAACGCTCCAGCCTCTCTATTAATTAATCGGAGCTTGACGTCCGCTCCGGCGTCCGGCCGGCGCGTGAGCACGCGTATCGACGCCGGAGGTTTCTTCTTCCCCTCGTTTCGTTTTCCTTTTTGCTCATTCGTGGTTTCTTCCCTCCCCCGCTACTTTGTCTACGGTTCCGGTGAGGCGTTTCTCCCTTCTTTAAATTTCTGTTCGCGAGGTAGATCGACGGCCGGTTGTGAATCAGCTAACTCTGGAGGCTAGACACAGTGGTGTGGAGTAGTGTTTCATGGTGGGGTCGGATTTTTAGGGTTTCTCGAGGATGTTTTCCGTTTTGGTCCTGGTTATTCTCATGTTTGTGGTTATTTCTCAGGTTCTAATGTCCAGTAAGTTTAGAGTTTGGTCCTTTTAAATATTCCTTAGTGTTTTGGTGGGTTTCTTGAATCCGTCAGTGGTGGTAGTGTTAAAGAGTGATGTGAGTTGGGTTAGCAGAGGGTATTCGTAGAGTGGTGGGTGCAGTGATCGCTTATCGGTTCTCAGGCAGTGTTTCTGGAGGATCCGTATGGCAAGGCCTCGTCTTTGTTGAGTTTTGTGTCTGGACTTCTTTCTATGAGCAAGTGGGCGCGATGAGCGTTGCACCATTATCTGAAGGCAATGTGGACCGTGTAGCGGTTCTTTCTGTTGTGTCATGAAGTCGCAGAGTTTCAGTTATTGGGCGGTATCGTTTGGCGTGCGTGTAGCAGCGGCGATAAGTCGTGGTGTAGGAGGTGGAGTTTACCGCGTGGCGGGCTATGGACAGCAGCAACGGCAATTTCCGATCTTTGGCCTCTGCAAAAGTTTAAAATCTGCTAATTATATTCTAATTCGCTCTTGGGTTGCTTAGCCTTATGTAGTATTAGTGTCGGTTTTGGTCTTTTGGTGCCGTAAGCTATCCCGGTGTGGGTTTAAGTAGCCGCTTTTATGTGGGTTTGTGTGGAGGGTGATTGTCCATTCATCTTCGAGTTTATGTCTTGAGTCACCCCGCGTGGGTTCTTGTAACCATCTTCATGTGGGCTCTTGTATGTTTCGTTTGAATGAAATAAATTATTTTTTCGGGAAAAAAAAAGAAAGGAGAGAGATATACTGTGCAAGTGTAAAAGAAATAAATGCAACATGTGATCAGAACTACATATGTTAGTATATAGTCAAATATGCATAAGACATTTTACATTAAAATTGTCATATCATTGTTATTTAGTCTTCATAAAATTTAGAGTTACGTTTGACCAAAAAAAAAGTTTAGAGTTAGGTTGAGTTGGAGTAGCTATGAGTTGCCCTACTCTTATTAGAGTTAGAAAGTCAGTCAATATAACCTTCTATATATTTAATGGTTCCTATTTCTATCATCTTTATTCTTTAGGGATTCTCGGGCCAAGCCCAATGAAACATTTGCTTTGGATCTCCAAAATTTTTGAAAATTTTTATATATAAATAGGCCTCTAATTTATAAAAAACATTTTTTTAGGTCTCCAAATTTTTGAAATCTTTACTAAATGGTTTTGGGCCTCCAAACTTTTAGGGCCGGCCTTGGGCATTCTAGTATACTTTTAACGCTAAACATATGTTTATATAATGTCACATACTTATATTTAATATAGACGGGAAGTATGATATCGCAATAGGCATCTACAACTACAACTAAGAAAAGGGATTATAGAGATTATCATTAAAGGTGTTTCAAAAAAAAAAAAAAAAGATTATCATTAAAGATTAGCCACAATCTGTCAAGCCGTCATAGTAATTAATTGATTTTGATAGAAGATAATAATAATAGAGCTCTAAGATAGACCAAACTTAGAAGGGCTTAGTGGGTTGTTAGATAAGCAGTAACTTAGGCACTATACCAATGATGTTGAACAAAAAAAAAAGGCACTATACCAATGATAAAGCATCTACTACGTGAAGCTTTTTAGTGTACAAATGTACAATACACATATATATTACATTTGCATATATACATACAGAAGTTATCGATTCGATTGTACTAAGTACTAACTATACTATTCGACTTCTGTTAGGTTGAATAACGCATGTGAATGGTGCCACGTTTTCACTCTCACATTTGATAATGTACAAATTCACAAGTTTCTTGTTTTGGCCCTATATAATTACATATTTTAATGTACACATAATAAAGTATAACTAAATTGGTTATAACTTATGAATAAAGTTTTTGAATATCATACGGAATCTTTTGTTGTTGTAATGTTTTCGTTCTTATATGGCACGTCCCACTATTAATTATGTGTTGAACCAACTATTTTCCGTACCATTTAACTGTTTTGTTTTTCTATAGTTTTTTTGTTTTGGTATAAATGATTTAAGTGTTAATGTTATACACATACTAGTATGAGATATTGATACATTTATTTACGTATGTATATATCTATTTATAAAAAATCGATATAATATTTACCAGACTTCGTTTGATCAAAAAAAAAAATATATATATATATTTACCAGACTTCGAAGTAGCTAATGACGTGGAAACATCTTTCTTAGGAGAATAATGAAATGTATACGAATTTGATCGGAGCCTATATGCCACTACACTAGAAAGATATATAAAGAGGTTATAATTTTTATTTTGAATTGAGAAATAAAGAGGTTATTAAAAAGAAGAAATGGTGGTATATAGAGTATAGTGAGTCATAATCTGCCAACGCCGACCAAAGTCCAAAAAGATATATAAAGATGAAGAAGGGTCCATTTGAACACTTCTTGTGTGCAAAATCTCGATGGCAACTTGTACCAGATTTATAACGTCTTTCAAAATTAGTTAAGTTAGCGCATTCTTAACTATTCAAGATATTTTAAAGGTCTTCTTTTTGGGGGAGTTTAAAAGACTTGTATGTTCTAACCATACAAGTAACTCGACCGAGGCAATGAATTATGGTCCTATTTCGAAGAGATGTAACAGTAGAGAACCAGACAATTTTGTTTACTGTAAGCTAATTTGCTGAGCATATATATCATGTTTTTAATGTCATGAATGATACTTTTTAATGATCAACAAAATTAAATCAAATTAGTATCATAGCACTTTGTACCAATTGTTTTTTACAGTATAAAATATTTGAATATTTGAAAACTATATTGAGTTATTGACACAAAATACTTCACAAAACAACAGAAAACAAAAGGAATACTTCAACGAAAAATGAAATGGACACTGGATACGATCGAAATAAAAAAGAACTGTGTCTACAGTGTTCTGAAAAGTGTCACTATACATCTATGATCTATCATCTTGGAAATGTTTGCGAGTATGTATAGAGACTAGAGAGGTTAGAGAAAGTTAAAAAGATCTTAAATTCATGTTGCTATTTAGTAATAATTGGAGTATGGAGCTCGAGTAAAAAGTCAATAAAAGATTAGTGCAAAATCATTTAGGCGTCATTATCATTCCATTGAAATCGATCTCTACAATGATCTGAATTCACCTATTTGTCAAAGTTTGTGGTTGTTCATTTTCTTGTTTCTTCCTTTAAAAGTAATATTGAAAAAATGTTTCTCAAGATCAATTTAACGTAGCGGCTGATAAACAATCAAACATTTATAGTTAAAAAAAATCAACATATGTAGTTGAAAATGGCTCGATCCATCTCGTCAAATGTCCATTATTTTCTACTAACTCAACATCGACTTATATGACAAGAGGTCTGCATATTTAATTTAATCTAACAACATCATTATCACGCAAGAGTTATGGACGGATAGATTTATACGTATCAATAAGGTCCGAGTTGACCATGCTACAGGAGAAAATTAATGCGACGATGATAGTATAAGATCATGTCTAGCACAGAACATAACATATACGAATCTGAAATAACCATTCAACCACGATTGTTGACTATAAGAAAATGGCTCCCATGAATTGTATTGTTGTTCTTTGAGAAATTAAGACATTAACCAAATTGACTAGCCCTACCACGAGAATGTAATGTCAGTCTGATAAATTGTTGTAGGTTGGAAGGTGCATAATTTCACTCCTTTTGATCTTCAGTGTTTTGGCTTGATTATTGTTAGATATTGTCGACCATAATAGAAAACAAATAAGTAGAACAAACCGAGCCATAACAGATAAATAGTGAAGGATGTTTTCCTTTATGGTCCATTTTAATTGTTAAATTATAATTAGTCTTACGTTATTCTCTAAATTTCTTTCCGTCACCACTTTTTCCTACCTTTTTGCTTTAGATTTTAGAAAATTAATTTGTTTATTTCGTATCATTTCTAATAATTTGTACATATTTATTTAAACTATTCAATAAAAGTAAACGACTGCCTAGTGGCTGTGGAAGGGTTCGACATCCTTACCTGCATTTATTATAAGAGAAATGACCTCATGTATATGCAGGGATGTCTAGAAAAATTAACAGAAGTCTACATTATTTTACAAATATTTTACTATGATTTATAATATCATATATATAGTCATATGATACTGACCTTCTTCTTTTTTTTACTAACATATGATACTGATCTTGAATGTTGCGTTATTTTCAATGTATCTTATTTTTAATAAAATGAAACATGTTTCGATGATGTTCACCTGGCTTCCATATAAAATTCCAAACATCATTGGGTAGATTTAGAGTTATCTCAAACTCCATATATTAATACTTGATAATTTTTACCAAAATATCAAATACGATTAGTATAAAATAAAATTTAATCATATAAAATAATAATTTCTTTTTTGAAATATATGGTCCTAATATGAAAAATAAATAGATAATTAACTATATAAAATTTATAAAATATAAAACATATTGTATTGTTTCTTATTCATATTGAAGTAAATTTATAAAATATAAACAATATTGTATTGTTTCTTATTCATAATTCATATTGAAGTTTATTTATTTTTTTGTTAATATTTCTAAATATATTGATGTTATTCTATATTTTAGACTACATTTATGGTATATATTTTGTATACATCAAATAATTGAATAAGAATAACAGAAAATTAATTTATACGTAAAATTTAATCAATCTTATACTGTAAATCAAGTATTCTTCTTTTTCAGAAAAAATATTTTAAAATATATAAATCTAGAAAAATATTTTTTTATAAATTATTAATTTTATAAACTAATAAAATATCAAATCGTAACATTATTAATTTATAGAGTTTTACTGTAAATTTAAATGATAAATCATAATGAGAAGTGACAAATAGCAAATATATTTTTTTCTTAAATGATAAAAAAAATTACATTAGTCGATTCGTACATTTTCTAAAGCAAAGTCTTCATTTAACTCTGCAGATAAACTGACTTAATCTAGTGAAATTTGATCTTATCATTATTAGATCTTTAAAAGAAAATCCAAAAAAATTTATACAGTAACCTAAAACAAAATTTAGTTGGTAACCACAATACATAATTGGTTGGGTTGGCGTATACTCGCACAACATCTGCAAAATGTTCTGCCTAAGCGACCTAGCCGAAAATGGTTCATATTACACCCGTGCACACCAGGCCCATTAAGGCAATCACCAATCAATAGATTACACAGCAGCATATTATGAAAACAATACGGACCTCTCTCCTCCTCACAAGAGTAACAGACTACATCCAAACAAAACGTACATTAGCTGTACAGCCTGTACTCATGCAATGCAACCCGTAAACCCTAAGCCACGTATACGTAATTAAGTTACCTTTACACACCACTGCCTTCTGCTAACCTGCGCATTTCGCTTTAGCGCGTGTTAGTCACAAAACACAAGACAAACAACAAAACCAAAAAAACCAAAAAAACTTCAAACCTTCCCTGTCTCGACTCGGGAACAGTCCCGTTTCCCGGGCAAAACGGAAACTGTAACAGTCTCTGTTCGGTTCTGTTCTGTTTTTATTTTCCCAATAAAATAAATAAATAAATATTAAGTTTCTGTGTGCTTTCTCGTGTTTATATATCCAAACAAATGAATGTGTTCAACCCTCACTCTTCTCTCCTTCTTCCCTCACTCTCTCTCTCACTCAGATCCAGGCAAGAGTTCATGGAGATGCAATGACAATCTGATTGTGATTCGTTTTCCGATTAGCAGCAACGAGGATATGGATTTGTTCTGCGGAGAGTGTTTCTCCGGCGAATCAACGGCTGAGTTCTCGTCGGAGGAGGTTGAATCATGGCCTGATGATTCAATCGCGAGCTGTATAGAGGACGAGAGGCACTTTGTTCCAGGACTTGACTATCTCTCTAGGTTCCATTCTCAATCTCTCGACGCTTCCGCTAGAGAAGAGTCCGTCACGTGGATACTCCAGGCGCGTGGTTTACTTTTTAATATTTATAAGAATCAGCTTTCGTTATTTTTGGTTTACATGCAGAGATGGTGGTTTCAGACAGTGCTGTTTGTTTGGTTACAGGTACAGGCGTATTACAGCTTTCAGCCTTTGACGGCGTACCTCGCCGTTAACTATATGGATCGGTTTCTCTGCGCTCGCCGATTACCGGTAAAAGCTTTAAAACGTCAACGTTCGCACAGAGCCGGCTCAACATTGCTAGGGCCGTAGGGCAAAAAATTTTTTTTTTACATTTAATCACTTTTCAATTTTATTTATTTTATTTATTATATTTTTATATATAAATATATAGATTTATAATATATAAATTTATAAAAAAAATGTTCCCTTAATTATTATTATACGGGGGCACGGACTTAGATCCGGAGCTGACGTACCGCTTGTCCCCTCTCATGAGCCGGCCCTGGTTCATATTTTGTGATATGACAAATAACAACCAAAACAAAGTCAATAGTTTTCACTTTTTCACGGGGGATCTATTTGTTTTATTGACTTTTCTTCAAAACTAGTACTTGGTAGATGAAAATTTATGGTAAATATGAGTTTAAAACATTTATTAGATGGGATTGATTTATCCAGATAATATTTTGGAATGAACTATTTGTATAAATAATTATAAAACGGGAGCGGCATGGGGAAGAAAAAATTATTTCTTTTGTTATTTTTATTTAAATTATTTTAGTTTAGGGGTCTTTATTGTAATATTTGTTTACACAATAATACTATACTTTTGCAGTAAACTTTCCACTCCATTTGTCCTCTTTATCTTAAAACTTTATAATCATGTAGTTAAAACGCTCCTCTACTATATAATATAGTATTATTTATTACTATTATGATTAGAGTATGTATATAATCAATGATGAGATTAATTAGCAGTATACTTTTTACAGGAAACGAGTGGTTGGCCAATGCAACTTTTAGCAGTGGCATGCTTGTCTTTAGCAGCCAAGATGGAGGAAGTTGTTGTTCCTTCTCTTTTTGATTTCCAGGTTATTTCATTTATTCTTGTTAAAATCATTTTTTTTTTAAATCTGGACTTGCTCTGTTTTTCAGCTCTGTATATCTAACTCGTGTCTTTGTTTGGAATGTAGGTTGAAGGAGTGAAGTATATATTTGAAGCAAAGACGATACAAAGAATGGAACTTCTTGTTTTGGATGTTTTAGATTGGAGACTAAGATCTGTTACACCCTTCAGCTTCCTCAGCTTCTTTGCTTATAAGATCGATCCTTTAGGAACCTCTCTCGGGTTCTTTCGCTCCCATGCCACAGAAATTATACTCTCCAACATCAAAGGTAACACAATGTTGTGTATGATCATTAATATCAGACGTACATTGGTCTGCTTCTAACAAAAAAAAATCATATTGCACAGAAGCGAGCTTTCTTGAGTATAGGCCATCGAGCATAGCTGCAGCTGCGATTCTTTGCGTAGCCAACGAGCTCCCTTCTCTATCCTCTGCTGCAAATCTCCACGATAGCCCTGAGACTTGGTGTAACGGATTAAGCAAAGTAAGTTGGATTAAGCATGTTTTGATAAAAAAGACAGGATATTATTAACAATAGTGTCTTTGGTTTTTATATATATTAATATTCCTTGAATTTCAGGAAAAGATCGTGAGATGCTACAAGCTGATGAAAGCAATGGCGATAGAGAATAACCGAAGAAATTCACCAAGAGTGATAGCAAAGCTTAGAGTGAGCGTAAGAGCAGCATCCACTCTGATGAGGCCAAGTGATGAATCCTCCTCCTCATCATCTTCTCCATCTAAAAGGAGGAAACTAAGTGACTACTCATGGGTAGGTGATGACAAATCCAGCTCTGAATAGACTCAGGGGGAAGTAGATTTATGACATATGAAGTACATAGTTAATAATAAGTTGGGGTGGTTAAGATTAAAAAGAAAAACATAATTAGTGGGTTGGTGAGAGTGTTTCCATCCAAAGCGGAAGGAATAAGAGTTTAATGAAACATTGTTTGCTTACAACTTTTATGGGAAGGTAAGATTTGGGGTTAGTTGGGAGAGACAATGCTCATCATTAATGACTTTGCAGATTCCCAATGAGAAGAAAGTAAAAAAAAATATATATGAAAAAGTGAGTGAATGTAGACGACACACGTGTGAGAGGAATATCATGTGTGTGTGTGAGTGAGAAGGGGCACATGATACATTACAGTCACAGGTAGTGGTGTTGATAAGACGGGGGAGCGTATGAAAAAGATTTTGAGTGAAAGCTTGAAGATTTCAGACTGAGAGAGAAGCCTTTGTCTTAATGGATCGCAGCAGTTTGTGGGCCCTAATAAGCACCTTTGCTAGTATATACACTATTTGTTTTTTTTTTATTCGTTTGTGTGCCGACTGCATGTGCCGGAGGCGTGTGTCGCACGTGTTTTTGTTTGTTTCTTTCTCTTCAAATCTTTTATTTTTGGCGGGAAGTTTTGTGTTTTGATTTACATTTACATGTACCTGCTGCTCTTACCGGGGTTTGAGCACGGTGTTTTTTTCTCATATTATATGCATGCGTGTAAGGCGTTACGTGTGTATATATAAATTTCCTTTTTCATTATAAAATGTCTTTCAGTTTCGATAAGAAAATAAGACATGGAGCTATATAATGAAGTAAGCAATAATGGTTGTCGCAGACATTGTTAATAGCGAGAAGAACGTGAGAGTCTGAGAGATAAGATAATGCGAGTGGTGCTTGGATTGGTGTGGCCTTGTGGGGAGCATAAGGCATGTGAACTTGTGAGTTTGTGAATCTGAGTTATATGTTTTATTGAACGACGAACGTATGAAGACAAAAGGTATATCTGATTAATAAAGACCAAAAGAAGAGGATTATTTGATGTCTAAAAAGTGAGCTCCCTCGTTATCTCTGACGTACAGTTACACAAGTTATTTTTGTATTTACAAATTTTATACAGCAGTAAAAAATTCGTTTCTTCCTTGGTTTTAGGCTTTTGGCATAGATGAGCAATAAATAGGAGCAGTAGCATACATGTGATGTTCATCTCTCCATGTCAGAGGAAGTGGTCTCACCACGAAACCACAACGTAGCAACACCGTTTCCTCTCTCGAACCCCTCAAATATTAGCCACACGTATACGAGCTTATGCCTCTGTATAGTCTCAATCTATATGTATGCATGAATCTACATGTAAAACTGAAATTAGAAGTGAAAGAAAAGTCAAACTGAATTTACTGCATAGAAACACTTAAAAAGGTGTGTTTTAATCGTATAACCAAGTTATTTTGAGTTTGTTCCGACACAGGTAAACCCTACTTCGACAAAATGTCTCTTTCCGGATAATTCATAATTCTGATCAATTAGTTTAAGAGTTATTCTTGGGTTCACCCCCTAGGTTGAACCTTTAGGTTCACCAACCAATAGAAAATTGTCATTTTAAATCTAGTATCTTTTAATTAAGGAAACCAAATAACTTGGCAAATTATATTATTTTTTCAAAATAAAATTTAAAAATAAATAAAAATAATATATAAAAAACGAATTCAAAAAAAAAAATAATGTTGTCAACAAAACACTAAACCCTAAACTCTAATCCTAAACCCTAAACCCTTGGGAAAACCTTAAACCCTTGGGTAAACCCCAAACCCTTAGGTAAACCATAAACCCTTGGAAAAACACTAAACATTTGGATAAATTCTAAATTATAAATCTTAAACACTAAACTTTAAATCTTAAAAATAAATATTTTTTTTTAAATAATTTTTTTTAGAACTATTGTTATTTTTATTTATTTAATTTTTAATTTTTTATTTTAAAAGCATAATATAATTTGACAAGTTATTTTGTTTCCTTAATTAAAAGATATTAGATCTAAAATGACAACTTTCTATTGGTTGATGAACCTAAAGGTTCACCTTAGAGGGTGAACCCAAGAAAAAGTCTTAGTTTAATATATATAATATGATTTTATTTAGGGCAAATATCTAAAATAACACATTTCTAAGTTTATATCACAAAAATAGCACTCAAAAACTAAAATGACCAAAATAGCACTTTTCTAAGTTTATCCTTTGAAAATTTTAACTCTAAACCTTAAACTCTAAACCCTAAACTCTAAAACCCTAAACCCTAAGCCTTAAACTCTAAACCTTAAACTCTAAACCCTAAACTCTAAAACCCTAAACCCTAAGCCTTAAACTCTAAACCTTAAACTCTAAACCCTAAACTCTAAACCCTAAACTCTAAACCCTAAACTCTAAACCCTAAACTCTAAACCCTAAACTCTAAACCCTAAACTCTAAACCCTAAACTCTAAACCCTAAACTCTAAACCCTAAACTCTAAACCCTAAACTCTAAACCCTAAACCCTAAATCCTAAACCCCACCCTTTAACTCTAAACCCTAAGTTTGTGACTTTTGATAAAACAATAAGTGCTATTTTTGTGACTTTTGACCTTGAATGGTAGTTTGGGAACAAAAACTTGATTTAGTGTTATTTTTGTCTGAGTTATTCTTGGGTTCACCCCCTAAGGTGAACCTCTAGGTTCACTAGCCAATAGGATTTCTTTATTTCAAATTCGATATCTTTTAAAACGGGAAACAAAATATTGTCAAGTTATATTATATTTTTAAAATAAAAAAGTAAAAAAAAAATAACAGTTACAGAAAAAAGAATTAAAATTTTTTTTAAACGTCGTTAGCAAAACACTAAACCCTAAATCCTAAT
>NC_027753.1:34779691-34791843 GCF_000695525.1 Brassica oleracea var. oleracea
ATTAGGATTTAGGGTTTAGTGTTTTGCTAACGACGTTTAAAAAAAAAATTAATTCTTTTTTCTGTAGCAGTTATTTTTTTTTTACTTTTTTATTTTAAAAATATAATATAACTTGATAATATTTTGTTTCCCGTTTTAAAAGATATCGAATTTGAAATAAAGAAATCCTATTGGCTAGTGAACCTAGAGGTTCACCTTAGGGGTGAACCCAAGAATAACTCTTTATCTTTCGCCACCAGTGAATACACGGGTCTCGTTCATTAATCTAATCAATTCCTTACTTGTCTATCGGATTTAACAACGTTATCTACTTTCTATATGCTCATGACGCTCCTCTTCTCTTTATAATTAGTATTTTAGTTTACATTACTTTCCCCATTATTCATACACTGATGTTGACATCATTGTATAAGTTCAAATCCGTATATAAATTATTGTACATGCACTGTAACCAGAGTTTGAAGCTGCTCCATTCAAATGTACGTAACAATTTGTGTTACTACTTTTACTCCCATACCAGTCAATATTACTATTTATTTACTTTTTCTTTCTAAGAAAAGTTGTCATTGTGGTGTAAAGAGCATTGATATGACATGACAATCTGGGGACGAACCATGTAGACTACGTACAAGATAACTATTACAAGAAAGATATAAATAGTATTGTAAAGAAAGAGGTTGAGAAAGAATAGAAGTTCACGCACTACTATTTAATCAAACATGAAGCAAAAAAGGTAAAGAGAGATAATGGTGGTTAGGTGATTAGCAACTGCTAATTATAAATAAATTATGACAGCATACGCATTTGGACATATCAAGCATCGGGATTACCTCCATCAATCTTTATTAACTTTTTATTTATTTTAACTCTCTTTTGAGTTTTGGTTAGGACAAACGGGGACGCAAAGGGACCTAAGCTTGTTATTCAGCGTATAAAGACATACGTCTTTTAATTACATCTTAATTATCTTTGTCCTTTTAGTTTGGTACACGCGTTCGCCATTAATTGTATCCTTTTTTAACTATCTTCATTAATATTTAGATCCTTTTTGCATATTTTACCGGCCCTTAGTAAATCAAAAGAGTATACTCTCTCCGTTTTTTTAATATAAATCGTTTTACAATTGTGCATATAGATTAAAAAATTATTAATTTTTTAATATTTTCTAAACAAAAACATCATTAATTATTTACCTAACCACAAATTAACCTATAATAAAATAGAAAGTATATTATTATTGGTCCTATAACATTAAGTGTTAATAAATTTTACATAAAAAACTGAAAACGTCATATAATTTGGAACATAAAAAATTTTCTAAAACAATTTATATTAAAAAATGAAGATTTTTAGAGAAAATGGACAACGATTATTGGTGGCATCGAGACAAACGAAAATGACATTATATATCGACAAGATTTGCATTCATTAAAATTTATATAATAATTGACATATTTAATAGCATTACGTTAGATATACACATGTAGATGAGCATTACATTACATATACACATGCAGGTGATCTATATAGGCACATGTAGATCATGTTGATGTGGGTAGGAGGAATAAAATCAGAAAGACTTCGCTTTATTCTCAACTAGTGTTAAGTGTGACGGATCCTAGGTCTAATTTATTCAGAACCCAAGGCATGTATAGTATAACCCACACTCCTACTCCTACTTCTGTTTCATATATCATATTATTATACTCTATGTAAATATTTCCATTATATGCAATCTATTTATATCGAACTTTATACCTCTATGTAATTGAATTAAGAACATACAAAAGCATATTTAGCCTTTCTTCTTAAAGCGAAACAAAGGGAAAAAGAAAGCGAGGGAATATATTATAGAACATATAGCAACAAAGTTTGCACATGGATTCTTTGCCTTTAATCTTTACAGAAGAAGATACAATATATTCATTACATTAATCAAACTTTGGATGCTTGTAAAGTAAAAGAAAATATAAAGTGATAAGATGATATTTAGAGAAGGAAACAATAAAATAAAGAAAAGATAATGAGAATGCAATGGTGGCATGGCATGGCCCGACTCGTAGGGCGTGAGAGAACTTAGTTTCTCGAGGGAGCGTCTCTCATTGACTCATTGTGTTTTACTTTAGAAATTTTCGTGGGTTTGCTTTTTTGTTATTTATGGTCACAAACCAAGATTTGGTCACTCTTCCTCCTTTGCACTTTCATTTCACCAATACCACCTCTTGTAATTTCTATAGTGGACATTGACACTTCCTTCATACCAAAGTCCTTTGTTTCATCATCAATCACTCTTTTCCTAATCCCACCACTTCATGTTGTTATAAGGACACTCCCGCACACACACATCTGTGCGAAGCTCTAACTAATTATCATATCATAATAAAACATAGTTAGTATTATAGCACTGATTATAATTCGAAACAATGTTAAAGCAAAAAATAAGACATACAAAATTTATAATAGTTCACCTTCAGCATGTGAGTTAGTCCATTTTCAGCAGGTACATAATTTACTGTGATTAAAACATGTATATTGGTTTTACCACCACAACTCAACATTTAACATATGATTTCGATTCTTTCCGATTAATCAAAGGAGTCTAAGGGAAAAGATGATGAACGTGAGAGAAAGGAGGTGAGCATAAAAGAAAAGCTGTGAGCACAGTGACTGAAAGCGATAAAGGAAGACTGTAAGTTCTTTCAGATTGAAATTTTTACAGAGATTTCAGCAAAGGGATGAGAAAGTTGAAAGTTGAAAGCGAAAGGCATTTTTTATGGGGCGAAAGCAAAAGTGGATTAGAGAGGAGAAAGCTGGTTTTAGTTAAAGAAAGACAAAAAGAAATGTTACACCCTTTCAGATTTGACACTACAGAAGATTGTGAATGTGACTGTATAGGAGCCATATCAATAATGTATTGAATCCACTTTCACAAATGAAACTAATTCATTCCTCTAATCACCATCCTGATTCCTAAATAAGATTTAGTTATGGGCGTAGTTTTGATTGGGCTACGACTTGGATATGCTCAAGACTCGTTTGTAAGGTCTTGGACTTTTGTGCTGATCAACGTCCTACATATTCTTGATCTGTAACATTTACTATCCTAAGTCTCAACTAGTATAAAATTCACTCATTAAACCCTTTCAGTTTCAGTATATCAAAAGGAAAAATAAGTAACATATTGACATTTTCTAACAGAGAATATGCTTCTAAACATCTACTATAGTTTTGGACCTTTTTGGTTTAGACGATCCAGATTTGCTATACAAAGGAGAACACTAACACTCTCTGTGTTCTTGTGAACACTCAAGTTCGATCTTTACAACATAGAAATCTCTAATTTTAATTATTATCATATACAACAAATTTACACAAGGTACCAAGTATAGAGTGTTCTCAAGATAGTAGCGATCTACCTCTTTGTTGTGTTTCATCGAACAACTCCTTCAGTTGCCGCTTGTGACACTACTGAGTTGTATCTTATCTCCAGTTTCAGTTGTGACACAAAACTGTATTTACATATGTAGCCGATACGACTGTTACCTCCACACTCTTACTTCTACACTCCCTCTCAAACTCTTGTGCTCTCGATTTGGTTGCTTTTGTTATATGATCAAGTATACTGTATATCATATCCAATGGAGAAAAGTAAATCGACACAAGTGCATAGTTATGTTTGAGCTTTAATGGGCCTAACTTAGCGACTATCAAATGGCCCAATAAGATTATTGGTTCAAGAGCGATTACATTTTTGAAGATTTTAAGGTAATGTAAGATTTTAGACCATAATTAGACCATCTGATTTTTTTTTTGAGTTTCACGTGTATCCTCGAGATCACAAGTCAGCATGTCAACTTTTGTATAAAAGGAAGAAACATATTTCTGTACTGGCTCAATAAAGAAAATTGAGCAAATGATCCACAATATAAGCTAAAACAATCATGTGTAATCGATTTAATTCAGATATTTTTCATACTTAAGATCTTCGCCTTGTCTTCTTGGGATTTATTCAATTAAGCGTTTGTTGATTTTTCAACGAAAATATAAGTTCATTTTTATCATCAATCTCACAAACTAGATTAAAAACTTAATGTAAATCCTGGCATGATGGCATCCACTAACAACATGAATGAAGTTTCTATTATTTCGCAATAAATAATTCATAAGGGAAAAATCGTATTTTACTGTAAATATGAAGTGGTCCAACTGGCATAATTAAACTAATCATTTTATTTTGTCAAAAGGGGAGGTGGGAAGCTGGTGAGCTACTACATCACCATTATCTCCTGTCAGTTCCTTTTAAAATTTTAAATCCTGAATGTCAGTTTTGACTCTTGAATGTTGGTTATGTAGTCTAGATTTTCTCTACAAATTTTTGAAATAATAACGTCTTCTTGGTGTAAGTCAAATATTAATTTCTGCATAGTTGACAAAAAAAAATCCGCATGACATTTTTTTTTTAGCAAATTATTTCTTCACAAAACGGTTGTACACTTTGCGATATAGATTAAAAATTAATTATTTATTTTTGCTTTGCCAAAAAAAAAATCAAAATTATCCTAAATTCTTCTGTTATATTAATTTTTTACTAAATTATTCAGCTATAATTGAAGATTAAACTAAAGAGATTGGTTTGGCTAACAATTTGAATGGCCATAAACAAGAGGGCACATAGAAAACTGAAATGGACCGAAGTTAACGGAGATGAAGACAACAAGTCGAACCACACTCATTGCAAATTTAGAACACATATTTGAGATCACATGTTTGTGTCCGTCCATCCTGCACATGCGTTCTTAATCTACACATAATCCTTGTTTCGTACCCCACCCCCACCCCCAATTTTACAGCTATTATTTTGATTGAAATGGTCATATTTACAAAGTCTTCCTTTTACGGATTTAATTTCAAACAGAGAAATTACTAGAGTTAATGCGCTTTTGGATCCATACAGGTGTCTCTCTTTTTCATTTGCATACATTTTTTCATTTCCTTCAGCCAATAGTTCCATATGTTCTAACTAATCGCAGAACCCACCGTTGTAAAATATGTAATGCTATATTTATTTTACCAGTGGTACCATCCTTACATTTTAGGTTACCCTCCATGTTTCTAGCAACGATTATCTTATCCACCACTGGTTATTAAACCGATCAAATTAAAAAAGAAAGACACAAAATGTTCTTTTTTAATACCATGTAAAAATGCATCATAAAGAGCATTTCACTAATAGAACATGAAAAGAACGAAGATTTTTTTTTTTTTTTAAACTCTACTAAAATGGCAAGAAACACATTTCTTTTGTCAAATGACTCAGTTTATTTTTTTAAATGTATAACTATATATTTTTAAGAAACTAGTATAGTCTCTAGAGCTGATAATCTCACTGATAATGATCCCTTTGAGTAGACCTGAGATTTTTATCCGAGAACTACAAGAAAACACAATATTAACGACGACCAAATTCACAGTAACTTCCTCGTAAAAGAGGCTTTACGAGGAATTAGCGAGGAAACACGTTTCGTCGTTATTCATTACGACATATTTCCTCGCCAATTCGTCGTAAATTAGCGAGGAAATTTTTTGTCGTAAAAGCGAAGAACATTATTAGTCGTAAAAACCACGTAAACTTTCACGTAAGGAGGACGCTACATTTCCTCGTAAATACTTCGTAAGTGTTTCCTCGTAAATTACACGTAAATCTTTCCACGTAAAATACTCGTTAAATATTCCTCGTATTGTTAATGTAAATATTATGCTCGTTACTTCCTCGTAACTATTCGAAGTAAAGTAGTCTTAATTTAGCTACAAATTTACTTCGATTTTGATATTTACAGAATTAAAAAATATAATAAAAATTATTTATTTTTTTAATAAAAAACTAATTTAGAAATAAAAATAAAAACGAAAATATATTATAAATAAATAAGTTTTGAATATAATACAACCAACGAAAAGTAAAAAAAAAAAAACTACGGGTTGTTCATCGCCCGGTAGAATTACTTACTCCTCCTCTCTACATCTGCGTCGACATGTGTGTTGGATGATGACTCGCCTGGAATGGGATTTTGTCGTCGCATGTCGTCGCTATAACGTCCAAGAAGCCCTCGACTCTACCCACAAGAGCTGTGAACGCAGTTCGCGTCGAGTCCAACTCGTTATGCAGCTGAGTGACTTCATCTTCCCGTCTCTGACCATAAGACGATGTCGCTCTCGGAACATCGTTGACGGAACCAATCCCAAACGTATGTCGCTCTCGGAACATCATTGACGGAACCAATCTCCAACGTATGTCCCTTTTTCTTAGGGACAACCTTAAAAACAAAAAAATAAATATTGTTAGTAAAAAGTTAAAGTTAAATTAATTAAATAATAAAAAAAATTTAAATTTTAAAAAATTTACCTCCTCGTAAATCTTATCCACTTCAAGTGTGGATAAGGTGACGGGTAATCCATCGGTGGACTGCTGGGTCAGCTGGGTATGGCGGTCTTCAACGTGACCAGCCAAGTCATTGAAGATCTGCTCGGACCTAGCATCTAGAAATTGGCCCACTTTGTTCTTGTGGGTCCTCTCGTAAAGTTGAAAAAAAGACGGGAGTTCTCCCGTCTCTTTGGCCTAAAAAACATTTAAGAAAGTTAGAATATATATATATATATATATAATTAATTAAATTAAATATTTAATTACCATATCCAGATGGACACCGGCGTGGGATTTTTGACCCGTAGAGTGAAGCATCGGCCCGTGGCCGTGCTCATCTACCGTCTGACGGGAGGCGGAGCAAGATTCGGCGACTCTAATGGCGTTAGGATCCTGCCAATAACGGATGAGGCCAACCCACACATCCGTGGTGAGCTCATGGGGTTTGTCACGCTCATATCCCTTCACGATCCAGTCACCCTTCCAGTTGAAGACCGTGTCCAACAAGCGAGCTTGCGCTTTATCTTTAAACGCTTTCTTCACCCTCTCATTGACCCCCATGGACCAATGGTATTTTTGCTGTAACACAAAAAAAATAGATTAAGAATTAGTTTTAAAAAATTAAAAATTCTAAATCATAAAAAAATTAAAGTATATATAATTAATTAATAGTAACTTACAGCGAAAATTTTGAACCACGTCTTTCTGACGTGGATCGGCGTCGCGTCTTGCTCCAGTTTGGATGTGGCTCGGAGAAGTAACTTTGATCGTCTCGGTTACGTTCCGAGCAACACATCCGTCAACCCCAAACCTGAAAAAAAATTAAAGTATAAATTATTTATTATTGTTATAAAAGAAATAAAAAAAATGCAACGTAACACAAAGTTCCGTCTGGTCGGTCGGGGTCTATGACTGGTAAGCCTTCTCTGCCTGGCTGAGCGAGAAGGTCTTCGACAGTGTACTGCGAGTAAGGAGCACTCGGCGGCACCATCAAATCAGGATGAATCCCGGCCGGCATCGGAGGAGCCATCGGAGGAGGCACATGATCATGAGGAGCCGGTGGTGCAACGAATCGAGGAGCCGATGGTGCACCAGAAGGAGGGGACCGAGAGACTCTCTGAGAAGACTGATTCTCGGGGACAGTCTCCGGACCCGAAGAACCAGGAGCTGAAGAAGACGGGTCTAAACGACTACCAGGTTCACCGAACATCTCTGTAATAGGGAGTAAGTCTGTTCTTTCGAACTGTCTGGAAAAAAATAATTTTAAAATTAACATCAACAATAATTAACAAATTCTATAATTAACCACCTAATCAACACTAACTAACATAAAATCCGTAAACCTATCTAAATTCCCTACACTAACCACCTAATTTACTCTAAACTAATCAAATTAGAGAGTAAATAGAGAGAGCGTACCATTGCTACGAAAGAGAAAGAGGAAGTTGAGACGAAATGGGAAGTGAGAAGCTCGCGTGTATATATAGAAAATTAAGAATCGTCGTAAATTCATCGTAAAGTTACGAGAAACTTGCGAGGCCCGTGTTTTTTTACGAGGACTTAGCGAGGCCCGCATTTGGTTTCCTTATAACGTCCTCGTTCATTTACGAAGAATTAGCAAAGCCCGCTTCTTTATTTACGAGGAATGAGCGAGATCCGCGTTTTCTTATTACGAGTTCTTTACGACTAATCTAAAATGAGATGAAGCTAATTGGTCGTAAAACCTTTCGAAGTTTCCTATAAATACTCACCAGTTTGCTTCTCAAATCAAAGATAAACTCACCAATTTGCTTCTCAAATCAGAGATAATTACTCAGTAGTTTGCTTCTCAAATTAAAAAGATTTGAAAAAAAAGAAGGAGAAGAAAGATACTAGAACACATGTGGGCGGAGACAAGGCTAGACTTACGTATGTCTCGCCTTGTTTCTTCCCACCTGTATTCCAGTATCTTTCTTCTCTTTTTTTTTCAAATATTACAACGGTAGTCCCTAATTAGTCGTTAAAAGAGGAAATTAGAGAGGAAATAGAGAGGCCCGCTTTTTTATTTACGAGGAATGAGTGAGGCCCACGTTTTCTTATTATGAGTTTTTTTACGACGAATACAGCTTACGTGAAATTAACGAGTCTCGCATTCTTTATTTTTAAAAATCGTCGTAAGTTCCTCGTTAATTTACGAGAAAATCACGAGGATTATGTTTAAATCCCTAAAATCCAAAACCACAAACCCCATCTTCCTTATCTTCTACTTCATATATTCGAAACCCCAACCCCATCCTCCGTTTAACCTCAAATTCATTCCAAACCCCAAATTCTAAAACCACAATTCCTTAACTTATAATTTAACCCCCCCCCCCCCATTACCTTACACAAAATTAAATTATATAAATAGATTCTCATGATTAAATCCATCAAATAACATGCATTAAAGTCTGAAAATCAATCATATTAAAAACACCTATCGGTAAGATCAATCATATTAAAAACACATATTACAAATACATCAATCAGATACATCGACATTCTCGTCATCACTAGAAACATCATCATTTTCATTAAACTCGTCTTCAACAGCTTCGTCTGTGGCATCGTCGGAAAGATCTTCGTACTCATGATTATGCGGATCAATGAGAAAGATGTCATCAATTTGTTTTTCAGGTTCATCGACTTCATTTATCTCTTCTTCTTGCAATGGTGGTTCTTCTCCACTGATGATTCGTCCATGAGGTGTAACTTTGATCATAGTTAACCAATTTATTCCCGATTCTCTCATCCGAGGGTATGGAAGGAAGCTAACTTGGTCTGCTTGTGAAGCTAAGAAGAAAGGCTCGAATTTGTTGTACCTGCAAAAATAAAGACAACGTAGAAATTAATCATACATATCATGTATGCCAACAAAAGAATTTGTTGTACCTTCGTCCACCATTGACATCAACTACACCGAATTCGTTAAACCGAGCACCTTTATTGACGACGGGGTCGAACCATTCACATTTGAAGAGGACACATTTCATCTTAAATAAACCTGAGAATTCCACTTCAATAATCTCCTGCAAGATCCCGTAGAAATCTGTCTCGCCTTTCACACATATTCCACAGTTACTGGTCCCCTGCTGTCTACCATACTCATATGTGTGAAAACTATAGCATCGTGTGAATTACATCTGTGATGTGGTGACCTTTGCAAGTGGAGCTTGAATGACTTCGTGAAACCACGTAGGGTAATCTGCGTCGCCGTCATAATCAACCTGCGAAAATAAAGAGAACGTTGAAATGCAGAACATGTACGAAAGAGTTTGATCGATCAACCTGCAAATGGTGATGATAAGAGTTTGAGTTAATACCTGATTCTTCAACCAGTTAATAAAGTGTTAATCTTTCCTTCTGTCTACATCACTTGTGGATATTCATGGGATTGTTTCTTCGAGTTGAGAAACAAATAGGCTGTAAAATCATATTTTATATTAATTAATCTTTGGAAATTATATTTCTTATACTTATATGTGTTTAGAAGTTTCATAAAATAAATTACCTTTAAAAATAACGCATCAATGGATCCTCGCAATTGAGTAGAATATAGGTGTGTGTACTATGAGCGTCTTCTTCACTCGACCACCAAACCTCTTTCGATTTCCCACCGATTCGCCCAATCTGGCAAAAAATGTCTGGAACACCAGCAACTGCATATGTTGGCGCGACACCACCATCATCATATCTTCTTGGAGCTCTTTTCGGGGTACGTACTTTTGACGCAAAGTAGTACGATGTGAAGTGAGAAGTTTCTTCCGTCAAACCTCCAGCAATTATATAACCTTCAACTTTTGCGAGGTTTTTTGCTTTTCCCTTCAAATATTTCATGGCACGCTTATACTGAAACATCCATCCGTAATGTACAGGTCCACGAAGCAATGCCTCATATGGGAGGTGGACAGCTAGATGCTCCATGACGTCAAAAAATCCGGGAGGAAATAGCTTCTCCAAGTTGCACAATAAGATGAGAATGTTCTCGTGAAGTTGTTCCACAACTTCTTCTTTAAGAGTGCGTGTACTCTGATCCCTGAAAAATGTTCCAATGCCTTGTATATTGCAAAAACAATTTAACACATTAGTAGTAGGAATGTCAAACAGGTTGATCCGTCACATCTTGTCTTGTACCGCAGCGGGTTCGTCTTCGAGCGGGTCAGGCCCGCGCGGGCTGCGGTCCTCAAAATGGCTGACCAAACCCGTACCACAAAACATGTAGGCCTTTGCGGATCGGCCCGCGGGACATAAATTACAAACAGACTTATGTCTCATGAACGCTTCAAAACATGATTCAAGACGCTTTATCAGTTTCATGACGCATCAGTAAGTGAGTTTAGTCGAGGATTGAACTGGATAAGGCAATACTCTTGTTAGTTGAAGATTTTAGTTAGATCAAAACACTAGTTTATTTACTTTTGTTAGACTCCAAACATTTTTAAAATAAACAATAATTTAGTTGTTGAATCCAAATATTATAACTCATAAGTTCATAACAAGTGCTTTAGTTTTATGAATCCAAAATTAAATAAAACAAACACCAAATCAAAAATGCGAATCCCAAAAATAGATAATACAACCAACGAAAAGATGGAAATAGATAAATAGTTTTATGAATCCTAAATAAAATAAAACCAACACCATAACAAGTGCTTCTTGTTCTTCATCTTTATCACCAACAAGCGACAAAAAGATGGAAATTTCTCTTCTTCACAATCAACTTCATCTGCAAATAAAAATAATAGAAGTCAGTTAAAGATATATTGAAACCTAAAACTCCAAATGTATGATAATGTGAACAAATACATACATGCAAAACTATGAAGAACTCACGGCGGAAACTAAATCTTCTTCTTCGGTGGAAAGTGAGTTTTCAAACTTATTATGATGACTCGAAGAAGCTCCATCGGTGCAGATTCAAGGCGCTTGGGAGACCGGAAGCATCATCGACCCTAAAACCACCATCACCGGAGCTAATAACGTCGAATCACCTTCTCTCTCTCTCTCTCTCTCTCTCTCTCTCTCTCGCTCTCTCTCTCAATGTTTTAGGCGAAAGCAGAAATAAGGCTGCGTGTCTTCAAAATCCCGCAGGTTAAGCCCATCCCGCTTTCGACCGTCCCTCTTTGAACCCGTCCCGCGAGGCCCGCAAAATTGCGGGCTTACCAAATGGAGGCCCAATCCCGCCCGGGTCAGGCCCGCGGTCCAGGTCCTTGATTGTCATCCCTAATTAGTAGTCAAATATTATCACAAACTAAACCATTAATTATAAAATTAATGCGTTATAATATACTACCTGCAAGTGCTTCATGTACGTTTGTTGGAAGTATCTCCGCAAATGCAAAGCGAAGTAGTCGTTGCATAAAGACATGACAATCATGACTCTTCATCCCGAAGAACTTTTAACCCTTTTCAACACATCTAGAGAGATTTGAAATTCACTTCTGATGGCACCCAGTTGAACAACGCCGACTTTTTTCTGAAGACAATCTGAATATCGGTATGGGAACTTGTCCATTGCTTTTTATATGTAACTCACTTCTTGAGCAAATATCCGGCAAGTCCAACCTCAATTTGATGTTGTCTTTTGTCTTCCCTGGGACATTCAATATTTTATTCATGATGTTATCGAAGAAATTATTCTCTATATGCATCACATCGAGGTTATGGCGCAGAGAAGATCCTTCCAATATGGCAACTCCCAAAATATACTCTT
>NC_027753.1:34791879-34800832 GCF_000695525.1 Brassica oleracea var. oleracea
GACATGCCAATTACCACTACAACGAACTGTTTCGTTAGCTCCGTAGTTGTCGATTTACGTTTCAGTTTGTTCTCCAATTAGATATGGAGGAGGAGTGTCTTTCACAACCCTTTTGTGCCTAAAAATTTTCTTATTTCTTTAGTACGGATGGCCAATGGGAAGAAATCGACGGTGACAATCGAACCAACTTGGCTTCCTACCATTCTTCAGTTGAAACGCATCTGTCGTTCCATTACAATATGGACAAACTAATCTCTCATGTGTAGTCCATCCATACGACATCCCATAGTCAGGAAAGTCACTTAAGGTCCATAAAAGCATCGCTTGCATCGTAAAATTCGTCTTCGTTGAGCAGTCATACGTCCTCACCCCTGTTGACCATAAATCCTTCAACACTTTTATCAGTGGTTGTAGGAAAACATCCAGTGACCTTTTTGGATGGTTCGGACCAGGTATTAATATGGTCAAGAATAGCAACTTACATTGCATGCACATCTCCGGTGGCAGGTTGTATGGTTTAAGAAAGACTGACCACAATGAATATTGTCTCCCTGACATTCCGAATGGACTAAATCCATTTGTGCATAATCCAAGATACACATTCCGGCTATTGCTAGCGAATTTCGGATATACTTTATTAAAATGTTTCCAGGCTCTTGCATCTGATGGATGAGTCATCTCACCATCCGTCTGAGTATGCTCGGCATGCCATCTCATCCCTCCGGCTGTCCGCTCAGTATGGTACAATCTTTTCAATCTGTCTGTAATTGGTAGGTACCAGATCCTTTGGTACGGTACCCTATTCGGTCCTCGTCCTTGCGGCTTGAATCGTGGCTTTTTGCAGAATTGACATTCTTCTAACTTCTCATAATCTCCCCTGTAGATCATGCAATTGTCGATGCAAACATTTATCATATCCGAAGGCAACTCAATACTATAAACCAGTTTCTCAATCTCATAATAAGAATCAACAGACACATTGTCTTTCGGCAAATACTCTTTAAACAAGTCTGCCTATTCATTCATGCAACTTTTAGGTAGATTGTGATCAGTTTTAATATTCATCATTCTAGCAGCCAACGACAATTTAGAGAGACCTTCTCTTCAACCACTGTAAAGTGGCTGATTCGCAGCATCTAACATTTCATAAAACTTTTTTGCATCTATGTTAGGTTCTTCATTTTCATCATGAGCTACGAATGCATCAGCTACCATATCATGAACCCTATCATAATCTACCATCTGCTCCTCCTGATGGTAACTATGTTCATTATGCAAATGATGATCAACCGGTTCTTCCTGAAAATTGTCATTACTACTAATAGCTTCATTCTCATAATTGTAACATTCTCCATGTTGAAAGCAGATATAGTAATTTGGCGTGAAACCTCTACTTATTAAATGCTTCCAAACATTTTCACGATTTACCAATTTCGAATTGTTGCATTTCCGACAAGGACATAACATCTTACCGCTTTCTTAGGCGAGCGGTGTGGAATCTGCTTGATGCATAAATGTCTCCAGCCTTTCGAGGTATTCTTTCGTCACTCTCCCGTTAGCATCTCTATGCATATACATCCATCTCCGCAACTCGAAAATATTCCCGGAGCCCGACATTTTTTTTCATTCACGTTTTTATTTTTTTTCTTGTTGATGTGTTTAAAGTGATGTTCAAACGTCCATATTTATAGGAAATTTTTGAATCTGGTTTTTACTACGAAATTACGACGAAATTTAGTTAGGTAGCCGAAACAAAAACGTGTTACAACTACAAAGTTGGTGGACTCGCAATTTTCTCGTTAAGTAAACGTAAAATATTTCCTCGTAAAGTAGTCACTACTTTTACGTCGAGCTTACGAGGAAACCATCTTTCGTCGTAAAAACAACGTTATGTTACGTCGTTTTTACGACAAAATCGTTTCCTTATTATTTTTTTTTTTGTCATCTACTTTACAGACTCATATAGACTCTGTGAACCAAACTGGGAGATCTTGATCCATGTGAACTACAAAAGACGTTTCTTTCCTAGCGCTACGGGCTAAGTTATCCGCCTGCTTGTTCTGCGTTCTTGGGACATAGATAATCTCTGCACAGGAAAAACTCTCCTTCAAGCTTTTTATATCCTCCAAATAACTTGCAAATGCTGGCCAATCCTCTGGTGTTGAAACCATCTTCACCAATTGAGAACATTCCGTTGCAAACGTAATGTGAAATTGTCGTAAGTTTTTCATACATTCCATTGCCCATAACAAAGCTTCCATTTCTGCATGAAGTGGAGAAAGGGACGCCCGGACATTCCTTGCACCCATCACACCCGTGAATCCCTCTAGAGTACTATACCATCCTTGTCCTGAGAAAATATCATTGTCTTTCCAGGAACCATCCGTAAAACACCGTATTCCTGGGATTGACGGAAGAACCATTGCACCAACCTGTTGAACTCTCTTTTCATCAGTCAGAATTTGCGACTCAGCCCAAAGCTTTGATTCCGTGTCAGCCAGTTTAAGGGTATCTAGCGGATCTACATCCATATTACTAAAGACTTTATTATTTATTCCCTTCCAAATATACCATAGTATCCATGCAAACTGATGATCCTCCATCTGTGGAAGCACTCTCTAAAAAAGATGGTCCATGTTCACAAAGAGGGAACTTGTCGGAAACATATTTGGATTTACGACAAATTAACGTTGCTTTTAAATTTCCTCGTAAGATTCTCGTAAAGTCGACGTAAATTTATGAGGATTAATTTTCTTCGTTAAATTTCGTCGCTACACTTGTGTTTTCTTGTAGTGGAGATCTGGATTTTATCCGAGATTCGATCCGAAAATCCGGATATTTGGAGGGCCCGAATCCAGTAGTAAAATGTTGGATCCGTCAAAGCCGGATCCGGATATCTTAATTTTTAAGTCCAGAATTCCGGATGCGTAAGTTTTATTAATAAATATTTCAAAAATAGTAATATCTATATATAAAAATTAATTTTATTAAAGATATTTTCATTTTTATAATAGTATATATAAATTTTATGTAAATTTTGTAATATTATACATAGAAATAATTAAAGACATTATATATATATATATTAATATTATTTTTTATTTATTTTAAGGGTTTAAATCCGGATCTGGATATCCGCCGGATATTACAATTTTTAGAAGGATATCTGACATCCGGATATCCGAGAACCCCGAATCTGAATAAGAATAATAAAATTATGGATACGCCTGATAAAAACCTGAATCCAAATACCTTAAAATTGTCCGAATACCCGATCCGTTACGCCTGAAACCAACTTTTACCAAAATTGCTCCCAGGATTTTCACCCGTCTAGTAAAATGATTAAAAATCATTACATGTTTTTTTTAACCAAGAAATCATTACACGTTGGTGGGTAAATTCATCTCTACGTTGACTAAGCCATTAAATCACTGAAACCGTACAAAAAAGGTCTCTGGAGTTTTTATTATTTACCCTTTTAAACAACTTCGTGAGAAAAACGTGTAACCCTAGAGCATCTCTAACTCTCTCTTATTTTTACTTCTATAATATTCCCTTTGTTTTAAAATACATGAAGTTTTAGGTTGGACACAACTATTAAGAAATTTGTTTTTTTATCCAAAAAGTATCATTAAAATATAAATTAAAAATTATTCAACCAATCATAAAACAGAATATAAAATATGATTGGTTACACAGTTTTTGATAAAGTTAAAAGTTACATTGAAATATGAAAACATCGAAAACTCTCTAAAACATCATCTATTTTGAAACGGAAGGAGTAGCATTTAAAACCAAAATCATTCCAATCTACTTTTATTTTTACCTCTAAAATAGAGATTGCTATTTTTTCCTCTATTTATAGAGGAAGAAATAGCTTTCATCTATATTTTGCTCTATATTTTGAGATCTCTATTTTAGAGAAATATATTGGAGCAAAACACATTTTTATTATAGAGTTCCTGTGTTTTAGAAGTAAAAATAGGGGAATACATTGGAGATGGTCTTAGATAACAGTAATTTATAGAGTTTGTTATTTATCAAAAATCCAAATCGGAAAAAGGGAAAAAATAGTCGAAGAAGCACTTAAAAGCATCCTAATTTTTTAAGTCTTTGGATTAAATAGTTAATTAGCTTAGATGATCAAATACGTCGCGGCACGTTAAATTATCGACATAGACCATTTTGAGTGAACGCAGACAATTAAACCCTGACACACGCAAGGACCAAAAATATTATCGACGCACTGCATCAAGGGCAAATTTCACACTGGCTAGCACAGACCCACAAACAGACTGATAAAAATAGATACTGCAAAAACATTAATACGTGAAATTTCATTGTTAAATAATGGCATATGAGATAGACTATTATTTTTGAATTTTCTTACCAAAAAGCAAAGAAAAGACGATTTATAGCTGGACGAATTATTTTTTATTAAACAAAAAACTAAGCCTATATAGGAACATCATTGACATGGATAGACTAATAATAAAATATTTGAGTAAAATATTCCTCCCATGGTCCAAAACCATTGAACCATTCGTGATTCGTCTCTTCCACATAAAACAGAACAACCACCAGAAACCGATGTGACATGTTCTACTTGGAAGAAAAAAAAACATACCAATAATCAAGAAGGCCAAGGTTTTGTTCTATATTTTCTGAAATGGGATTAAAAGAGCAACAGAATTGTCCAAGTCAGAGGAAGATCGCTGTTTTTATAGTCTTAGCGTTTATACCATTTGCTCTGTTTCATCTCTGTTTTAATAATCCATTCTCCACCACTGATGACACCACTCTCCAAGACTCTGCAGCAAACGTTTTGCTCACCAGCTACTCTTCTTCTTCTTCTCAAGGTAATATTGAAACTATCTAATATGATTGTGTATGTAATGGATGCACCATGGCTTTAAGTGTTTTTTGTCGATCTTGCAGAAGAAGAATCTCAAGAAGAAGCGTTATGTGATTATACGGAAGGCAAATGGGTAAGAGACGAGATGGGTTCACTCTACAACGGCTCGAGCTGCGGAACAATCAAAGACGGTCAGAACTGCTTACGTCATGGCAGACCAGATTCCGGTTATCTTTACTGGAAATGGAAACCGAACCAATGCGATATACCGAGGTTCGACGCTAACCGGTTTCTTGATCTTATGAGAGACAAGCATCTAGCGTTTGTTGGCGACTCCATGGCTAGAAACCAGCTCGAGTCTCTAATGTGCTTGCTCTCCACCGTCTCTAGCCCTGATCTTGTTTACAGAAACGGAGAAGATAATAAATTCAGAAAGTGGCGGTTTGAATCTCACAACGTCACGGTCTCGGTTTACTGGTCCCCGTTTCTTGTGGCCGGTTTGGAGAAATCTGGAACGTTGGACCACAACGTATTGCACCTAGACCGTGTGGATGAGAGATGGGGTAATGATTTAGAACGGTTTGATACAGTGGTTGTCTCCGTGGGACATTGGTTTTTGCATCCAGCGGTTTATTACGAGTCCGGTTCGGTTTTAGGATGTCATTCTTGCGAAGCAAGCAACTGTACCGAGATAGGGTTTTTCGATATTTTTAGAAAAGCGATAAGAACGACGTTGAAAGCGGTTGCTGGAAGCCGCCGGAATGTGATCTTGACGACGTTTTCGCCGTCTCACTTCGAAGGCCGGCCTTGGGATAGTCTCGGCGCGTGTAACATGACGGAGCCGTACGAGGAGGGGAAGGTTCTAGAAGGTTTGGACCTGGAGATGCGGCGGATAGAGATGGAGGAAGTTACGGCGGCGAAAGATGTGGCGGAGGGGAGGCTGGAGGCGTTAGACGTGACGGCGATTTCGGTGTTGAGACCAGACGGACATCCTGGTCCGTACATGTACGAGTTCCCGTTCAAGAACGGTGTGCCGGAGAGAGTTCATAATGATTGTTTGCATTGGTGTTTGCCTGGTCCGGTAGACACGTGGAACGAGATTATGATAGAGATGTTAAGGCGATGGAGGGTGTGAATGATGAAGGATGATTGTGAGAGTGATCCTATGATATCATCATACATGAATATGTCCAAAGGTGTAATCATTTGTTTCTTTGATATGTAAGTAGTTTCTTTTCTTGGATTAGATTTTTTTTTTTAAACATGGGGGTGATTATTTTTTGGTCGATCGTTATTCTTGAGCGATGGAGGAGTACGAAAGCTAGTTGGATTTAAGTTTGATCAATAAACATATTATTTTCTTTCTTGTTATTATAGAATGATCACTTAAATCATGCATTTTTGGCCATCCATAGTAACCAATCGTAATTAAAATCGCAGTAAAAATACTTGAACTTTGGTTCCACTTGTGATTTTTATTTGTTTAAAAGGGTTAGTAGAGTTGGAAAACTATTAATAATTTGGTGTTATGTAGTAGTATATATTGACAATTTGTAGTAGGTCTTGACGTTTTTACCTCAACCCGAAGTACCTACCTTAACCTGAACCGGAAAAACCGAAACCGAATCCAAATTGTTATACAAAAATATCCGAACGGGACTTATGAGCTTAGTACTTTGGTGTTTTGGTTATAACCCTAACCGAACCGAAATCCAAACTAGGATCCGAAGATATCCGAAATTAGTTAAATATGTTAATGTTTTTTATGTATTTTAAGATGATTTAGATATTTTAGAATATTCAAAATATTTTTAGTTTGTTTTAATTGTTATTTTGAACACTTTTTAGTTAATTTAGATAGTTTAACTAAATTTTAATTAGATTTGTAAACAATTTATATATTTTGAAAAAAAAATTGTCCATTTTTGAGGTTTAAAAAATATATTTTTGGACGATTTTAAACATTGGTTACATCCGATCCGAACCGAATCCGGAAGGAACTGAACCGAAAAATATATTTTTGGACGATTTTAAACATTGGTTACATCCGATCCGAACCGAACCCGGAAGGAACCGAACCGAATCCGATCCGATAATTAGTAAAACCCGAATGGTACTTCTGACCATAACACCGGAAATCCAAAAATTCGAATCATCCGAACCGAAACCGAACGATCCACCGAACTCCCGGGCCTAATTTGTAGTGTGGCTGTTTATACGATGACTTTATGTAAACAAATGGTGCCAACTGGCAAGAGATGGATGGACACCGCCATTTGCAGGAATTTTTGGGGTTTTGCATTTGTGCAGAGAGGATAAGACTCACAGATGTTTACTCTTGTTTTTTGTGTCTCACATATTTTATTTGTCTTTCAAGAGATACTATTTTGTCTTTCTTGTGAAGAAGAGAATCTTCATTTACCCTAATACAATAGATGGGAAAAAACAAAATCTTTAACGGTTGTAGACGGTGGCAGAATAGCTCTATGCTGGGCTTCTGTTGTTGACGGTGGCCCATTGATTCTTTTCGCGTTTGGGCTGAGCTTGAAGTGAGACGCATAGTTTGTTGTGTGTTTCTCACGGCAGTGTTGAAAACATATAGATTGCACAGAATATTTGAGGTTAAATCCTACATTCTTTCGAATTTTTTTATTTGTTTTCTGTAACTTACCTTGCAGATTCAAAAGATAATGCCTTTCAATAATTATTAAACTAATAAGCCATCACCTATTAATCATGTAAAAGAAGGAAGAGGAAACTTCAATCCATTGAAACTTTCACTTGCCCCCGGCACCATCAACTTCTGTCTAAATGATTTGCTTACTCCTTAGTGACTCGTACAAAATGAAGACCCTAATACGGCCATCGATTTTTATAATCTACACATAGTTTATAAGAGTGTCGCAAAACAAAGTTTAAATAAATCTTACAGTCAACGGCTTCTTATGTCAATTTTTATACATGTAAAATGATTAAATGATATTCAATTTCTCGCATCGAACAAGTTGTACAATATGTATAAACGTTAGATATAACACCGGGAATTCAATATCTTATCCATGACACGGAGGTTATTTATAACAAAATTTAAACATAATAGAGAGCTTTAGATATCCAAAGACATGCATTTACATTCAGTGGATTTTGCTTTTCGGACCAAAAAGCCTACTTCAGCAGTCTCCCATTGACACTGACGACATACCATACACTCTCACACGCATTTTTTCTTATTTACGCCATACAAATAAAAGGCCAACAAATATTAAAGAGACCCTCATTTTCTTCTTAAGAAAATATATAATACAGAATTCACACAGGACTTTCTTCCTGATTAATAAGCAATGGAACTTTGTTTTCATCTTCTTCGTGAAGATGCATAGGTTTAATGGCTTTTCTTTCTTCCATTGGATTTTGTTTTTCTTCGGTTTCCTTCAGTTGTCCCTAAGAAACTAATGAGTAATATCCAACACCACCTATGGCTGCTCCTAACACACTGCATTCGTGTACCAAATATAGACTTAATACTCATGCATAGTAATGATATGCGAATAAATAAAATCGATTATTGATGAATAAGTTCACTGACTTGCCGTAGCGAAGACTGTTGACGAAGAAGCTGGTGCCAAAGACTGTTGCCCAAAGGATACCAAAGGGTTTGAATAATGGTACGTAATATGGTCTATTTGCATGCGCTGTTTATATATTTATTAATTTTTAAATCAATTACATACTTATTGTTATAAAAAAACTAGAATTTTATTGTATCGAAGAAATTTAAATAAGGGCAAAATTTTATACCCGTATGAGAAGATAACACTGATAGCAAGAGAGGATGTGTTATTAGAAGAAGAAGGAATGGTGTGATTACAATCGATCGAAACAATCGTTTATATAGAAGAGAAATTTACTGTGCAAATAGTGCAGCGGGCCCCATATCTTTTATATTTTTCAACGTTTGCGGCTAATCTTTCATAACACTCCCCCTTGGGGACCGGTGTCACCATCCACTCTCGCTTAACGTCTATGTTGCCTCGTTAAAAACCTTTCTAGGAAAACCCAATGGGAAAAACCATAGTAAGGTAAAAAGAGTACAACTAC
>NC_027753.1:34804499-34817025 GCF_000695525.1 Brassica oleracea var. oleracea
AATATAAGGCGGCTCAGCCGACCAATAAATAATAAACAGAATATGAGGCGGCTCTGCCGACCAATAAATAAATTAAATTACTAGTAAATAATATAGGCGGTATTCCGGCCATTATAACATGATATATAAAAAATAGTAGAGGCGGTATACCGACCATTATAACAGGGTATAAATGATACAAATAAATTTTACCGAATCGCAGAGTGATCGTGCTGATAACGTGTTATAAAAAAACTAGAATTTTATTGTATCGAAGAAATTTAAATAAGGGCAAAATTTTATACCCGTATGAGAAGATAACACTGATAGCAAGAGAGGATGTGTTATTAGAAGAAGAAGGAATGGTGTGATTACAATCGATCGAAACGATCGTTTATATAGAAGAGAAATTCACTGTGCAAATAGTACAGCGGGCCCCATATCTTTTATATTTTTCAACGTTTGCGGCTAATCTTTCATAACACTTATTTACTTTTCTATATATAATTTTTTAATTATTTTATTAGGCTAACAACAATAAAATTAGAAATCAATTAAAGATTTAAAAGCCTCATCTATTTACAATGTTTGCCATCAGAACCAAGCCAAAATAATCAGTCCAAAAACAAAATTATATCATTCACTTTTTCAGTTTTTGTATCCAACAAGTTGAAACCGATACTCATCCGAATTAATACAATATAAAATTATTAGCAGTCACCATATAAAATTAGGATCAATCAACATAACAAAACATATACTGTATATGCTAGAGTATTTGATAATGATATACATATATGTGGAGATAAAGAGGTTTTTGATTCATTTGGTTTGCCAAAAACAAAACAAGAAAACACAAAAGCAGAAAGCTTGCTTTGCTTTGCTTTAGCTTCTTGATTATAATTTCTATATTTTAGTAGTTTAAGAAAACATTATGATTAAAAAAAGGAAATTAAAAGCAAAAAATTATGAAACAAAAATGAAAATAAAATAAAAATTATAATAACGGCATTATGCATAATATTTTCAATTCATTAAGAATACTTTTGTAATTGACTACTCTAAAATTAACATGAAAACTAAAAGTAGAAAACTGACTTCTCAAATAATATTATAGAGATATAAAGACATAATTTTTTGAATTGTATAAAGATTTAATTTAAAAAAATCTCTCACATTTGTGCATCCAATTGTTTTCATATACCGTAGATTATATTATATATTTTTCATATACCGTTACTTAATATTATATATATAGTCAAAATATAGTAAAAAGGATATACCATTAATGCATTTGAAATCGGGTATACATGTGTATTCTTATCATACTATGATTTCCGTTAGTCGTATTAAACCATTGCTAATCATGCGTTTCATAGCACGACATTGTTCTCCAGAGTGACCTGTTTGCGAATCTCCGCATCCAGAGCCTGGACAATGTCTTTCTGAAGCTTGATCTTCTCCTTCACAGAGGATGATTTAGTTTCCACAACCGCTGTACCGTCAACTTCTAGGGAAGTTCCACACCCTAACAAATTACCCATTTTATCTGATACAAAACAGATTCGAATTAGTTTTGAGAAAGAAGAAGAAAAAAAAGCAACCTGAACAAAAAAAACCGGGAACCTGATGATATAGCAAGAAGGAAACACGGAGTGGGTAGATTGTAGCTTTCTTCATGATTATAAGGAGGAGGACTGTGCGCGATCAAGAGAGCAGATGCATGGTGAGATTTCAAGATCTGGTCAGAGTTGAAAAACACACGAAAACTCTGTAAACTAGCTTTGATTTCTCAAGGGAAAAAAAAGTAACAAGTCAAAGTGCAGTATCTAAAGCCATAAGAGGCAAGGTAACAAAAGACCGGAAAGTATCAAAAAGAAAAAAAAAAGGATTTCAAAATCATGAGAATTCCTTCTATCTCATGAGATATTTTAAAATATTTTGGAGAAAAGTTCTCATGATTTTGATTTGAGATCCCCAAAACAAGTTTTAATTAAAATAATTAATTTTTAATATTTTGAAATTGTTTTAATGATAACATCCAATTAAGATTTTGCTCTTAATCTCATTATTCAAATCAAAGATTAAAAGATCCTTTATGGGACCAAAAAGAAGTAGGGCCCACTTCATTTTTTAAAAGAAAAAGAAAAGAAGTAGGGACCCACTTCATTTTTTAAAAGAAAAAGAAAAGAAAATTACAAACTAATATTCATTGTAATTTTTTTGTTTAATGTTTTACTTTCCTTTTCATGTTATTTTTAACTCTACGATACGGAATCCTAACAAAACTATAACGAAGTAAAGAGATAAACTACACTCATATATGCCTTATACCAAAGATTGATTCTCCTAATACTGTGAAAGACTACAGGCCAATAAGTCTTTCTAATGTGGCATATAAAATAATATCAAAGATCTTGGCAGATTGGTTAAAACCTTGGTTAAACAGTATTATTACGGAGAATCAATTGGCTTTTATCCCGGGTAAATTGATCACTGATAACGTGCTCATAGCACATGAACTGATGCATTCCCTGCGTACAAAAAATCTGAAAACAAAATATATGGCCTTAAACTTGACATCTCAAAAGCATTTGATAAAGTTGAATGGGGATTTCTTATTGCAGTAACGAAGCAGATGGGCTTCTGTGAAACTTGGTGCAAATGGATCCACACATGCATATCAACTGTTACGTTTTCAGTACTGGTGAACGGAGAGCCCTCAAAGCTCATCATGCCAACTAGAGGAATAAGACAAGATGACCCTATTTCACCTTATCTTTACATTATATGTACTGAGGGATTATCTGCGTCAATCAAGAACAACATTAGATTGCACCTTCTTCATGGATACAAAGCATCAAGAGGAGGTCCATCAATCTCCCACTTATTCTTTGCTGATGACTCCTTAGTATTTTGTAGAGCAACAGAGGAAGAATGCCAGACCCTAATGAACACGCTTAGCGAGTGCCAAAGAGCCTCGGGACAAGCCGTTAATTTTAGCAAATCTGCTATAACTTTTGCCAAAGGTATTTCTCAAAATATTCAGGATAATCTCATTAAGATGACATGAATAACAAGGATAGGAGGTTTTGGGAAATACTTAGGGCTCCCTGAGAAAATAGGTCGTAAGAGAAAAGATGCCTTTGAGTACATTAAGCAAAGAATTAGAAATAAGCTTGATAGTTGGTATAATAGGTTCCTAACTCCGGCAGGAAGGGAAGTCTTACTGAAGGCAGTAATAACGGCTTTACCAACTTATACAATGACCTGTTTTCTTCTTCCAAAAGGGTTAATAAAAGAAATTACGACTATTATGAGGAACTTTTGGTAGTCGGGACAGAAAGATAGGCAAAAAATACCTTGGGTTAGTTGGAAGAAGATTACTGCATTAAAACAAGAGGGGGGTCTAGGGATCAGTTATTTGGAAATATTTAATTTAGCTCTGCTAGCCAAGCAAGGCTGGAGAATCCTAAGGAATCCATCCTCCTTGTTGACGAGAGTGTTAAAAGCTAAATATTTTAGGCATACTGAATTTTTGCAGGCTCCTATCTATAACACGGCAAGTTATGCATGGCGGAGCATACTGCAATCAAGAGTAATCCTCCAAGAAGGAATCAAATGGGTAGTGGGAGATGGAAAGAAAATAAGAGTGTGGGAAGATAGATGGCTCCACTCACAACCAGCCATTCCAGCTCAAGGAGATGGTCAAAGCTCTTTCTCGCATATAAAAGTCCAAGACTTGATGCTTCAAGGAGCCAGAGAATGGAATGTGCAGTTGTTTAATAGCATAATGAGGCAGGAAGATGCAAGATATATTCTGAACATAAGATTAAGTTCAACAATGAGGCAGGATACTCCAATTTGGAACTATACAAGTACAGGCGAGTATAGTGTTAAGTCAGGTTTACTATCTATGCAATCAGTTATCCACTATCCAAAGATCAGGGCAGCAGGAGAACAGGGGACTAAAGGTTGACTTGAAAAAGTGTTGTTCCAGTATATGGTCACTGTCCCTACCGCAAAAGATTAAAACCTTCTGGTGGAGAATAATGCATGATGGGCTACCTGTGGCTGAGAACTTGAGAAAAAGAAACATAAAAATAGATCATGCTTGTCAAACTTGTGGAGAGCATCCTGAAACTCAAGATCACATGCTTTTTCAGTGCAGGGTGGCAAAGGAAATATGGGCATTGGCTCCTACAAGCTTTGGCAACGAGGAAGAAATGCAGCCTCAATCTCATCAAAATGTAAGGATGCTTATTTCCTTGGTTAAAAGAGATAAAAGATAGCTCCTTAGCTTTTATATAGCTCCTTGGCTTCTTATGTCAATTTTTATACATGTAAAATGATTAAATGATATTCAATTTCTCGCATCAAACAACTTGTACAATATGTTAGATATAACACCGGGAATTCAATATCTTATCCATGACACGGAGGTTATTTATAACAAAATTTAAACATAATAGAGAGCTTTAGATATCCAAAGACATGCATTTACATTCAGTGGATTTTGCTTTTCGGACCAAAAAGCCTACTTCAGCAGTCTCCCATTGACACTGACGACATACCATACACTCTCACACGCATTTTTTCTTATTTACGCCATACAAATAAATGGCCAACAAATATTAAAGAGACCCTCATTTTCTTCTTAAGAAAATATATAATACAGAATTCACACAGGACTTTCTTCCTGATTAATAAGCAATGGAGCTTTGTTTTCATCTTCTTCGTGAAGATGCATAGGTTTAATGGCTTTTCTTTCTTCCATTGGATTTTGTTTTTCTTCGGTTTCCTTCAGTTGTCCCCAAGAAACTGAGTAATATCCAACACCACCTATGGCTGCTCCTAACACACTGCATTCGTGTACCAAATATAGACTTAATACTCATGCATAGTAATCACATGCGAATAAATAAAATCGATTATTGATGAATATGTTCACTGACTTGCCGTAGCGAAGACTGTTGACGAAGAAGCTGGTGCCAAAGACTGTTGCCCAAAAGATACCAAAGGGTTTGAATAATGGTACGTAATATGGTCCTTTCATTTGGGCACACTTTACTTGTATGCTTGGTCGTATCACATTTCCGAATATTCCCTGTTTTTATATCACACATCATGATAGGTTTGTGAGCTATTGATAACTTGCTTCTTTTTTAGTATATAATTTTTTATATTACCGTGGCGATAATGAGGAAAAGATCGAAGTTAGGTTCGATCTTCCATGCACTTAGGTCTCTTTCCATAAACAACGAGAATATTATACACTGAATAGTCCCGACTATGCTGTAAAACGAAGCCACTTTCATAACGTGTGGATACTTTTTGACCGTCCCTTTCTGCCAAATATTATAAAAAAAGTTGAGCTTAAAATCGAATAACATGCACAAAGATGGTCTCAGTATTAGATGGTTTATATTATTGTTGAACATACCTGAATAACATTGAAGAGGGAGACAGAAAAAAAAGCGGCGGCCAAAAAGATACAGCCGAGGAACCAATTGTTGGGGATGGTGTAATAGACCAAGAGTTTAGGGATCGATTTAAGAAGACGAGTTGGGGAAGGAGACGAAGCTGGTCTTATGAAGGGACCTTTGTACATTTCTTCAACAAATGCTCCACTAAATGAGATTATTGTTCCCAACACTTTAGCCCTCGTGCTCGTGTTTCTCCAATCCAGCTTGCTCCTTCTATATAAACATAGGTAGGTGTATAATGTATTTGGAGATAGTTACAACTACGTAGATTTTGAAATGGTGAGGATAGATGGTTTACCCAAGAATAAGGTTGAGCAAGAAGGAGAAGGAAGGAATGAGTAATCCCATTGCACATACCACTATGGGTGAGCTGAAGCTTAGTCCCACAAATGCCAAGTTTTGGAACAGAAATATCCTTCACATATTTAAAATGTTTCAATACAACCAGTGTATGTGTCTATGCATGAATAACATTTTAAGTACGTTAAAAATGCATGCTAGCACTAGCACGTGTGTGCTAGCAAAAGGGCACCATAATTAGACACAATGCCATGCAATATTTTATTTATTTTTTATTATATAACAAAGAAAACATGGTGTGCGATGCATGGGCTCACAAAGAAACGTCACGATGTTGGAAGATACCATAAAATATCTTTAGGCCTAGTTGTTAAATTATAACCGATAATGGGCACGCAGTTTTGGAAATCCATGCATACGATGATATAATATTCATCAAACCATTTGCTGGTTGATACGTATACAAGGCTTCGTAACATATATCTCGTATTATTCTCTTGGTTTTAGTTAGGACCGTACCTCATATTATTATATTCCAAAGAAACTATATATTGGGAAAGTCTGGCTCCTAAGTCTATACTCTAGATTTATAATAAACAGAGATCATGATGTATGTACCCACCCGGTGAAACCTAAAAAGAACACACGGACGAGGAGTGGCCGAGAAAAGATAGATTCTTCAGTTCTGCATGAACATCATCAAATGAACCAAAAACTAAAAGTGATTAGTGAGAACGTATTATGACTATTATAAAGTATATGGATCACGTAGGCTAACCTGTCATTCCTGTGGAAGAAGAAAGAAAAAGGAAGCAAAAGAATAGATCCGAAAGCATTTGTGTACACAACGAACACAAAAGGACTCATCCCTCCCGTTATAGCCGTTTTGGCCATTATCGTAAGAGCAATGGTGCATGCCTCCATTATCACCATTGACACAAACGGCACAAACGTTTCCTTTCTACCCTTCACCTCCATCTCTCTCCCTTTTAAAATTTTAAAACAGCACGGCGTTTAATTCCTAGCTCCAAGGATCTCGGGAAATCTAGAAAGATGTGGAGGGAGAGAGAAAGAGAGGTGAAGAAGATACGAAATTACTGGTTTAGTTCTCTAATCATATATAGAGGGAGAAGAATTGTCATTATCTATTTTTCAGATATAACCTTTCACGAAGAGGTGAAGCTACTTTACTATCGTGATGAAGCAACACGAGTGACTCTACCGTTGCACTAAGGGTAGATACTTACGTTATATTACTTTTTATGTATCAGCATGTGTTTAAACATATATCCAAATAGTGTGATGCTATCTAAATTGATCATTTTATTTATGTAGTTACGTCGCGCTTCGTCTTATAAGTATTAAGAGAGCATGATTATTTTGAAAACGTACGTAGGTTTTCCTTATGTATCGTCCGACTTAATTATTATCTTACGCCCATTAATTGGAGACCGATGTTATCATTGATATAATTAAGCATCCTAGCTTCTCATATATAGTGAGGGGAAATTGAGTGATTCAGTGTTTGTTTCCTACCATATTGATTAAAAGTCATAGATATTATGAAGATTAACAAATGATATATCTAACCTAAGCGAACACTATTAGTTTGTATTAGACATCATAAAGTTCAAATCATCCATCAATGAAAATAGTATAGCATCAAACCATTCAAACACAACTTCATATCTAATAATCAAGATGACTATGTATTCACAAAGGCCGGAGATTAGAATAGAATGCCGACTTATAGGTGGGCGAAATGAGAAGAACACTACTTAGTGACTACCCCATATGTTTTTTTTATACTAGCACATATGTTAGTAGTAGTTATATATTAGGATTAGTATAATAATTGCATTAATCACACCCTTAAACACGAACATCGATCTCAATCGATTAGTGATATAGTAACATGCGTCTCACTGCATCGCAAAACTCTTTCTTCCTAACTTAGTCCCTAATTGTGAACGTGAAGTAATATTTTAAGCGCAAAAAACACCAAAAAGAAACGACAACGCATTTGGCTGACATACGCAACGTAGAATCTTGTAATTATACAATCAGCAAATTAATTTATACTCTTGGCTGCGGTTGATTAGGGACCCATATAAGGAAAATATGGAGATGATGGGGTCCAAATTGAGTAATGATAAAATTGATGACTCGACAATTTATTAAAGAAGAATTGAAGAAAGGTGTCATTTCTCGTCAACCCTCCGTTAGACTCCAAGTATTTGGTACTGTAATGGTTAGTGGATTCAGATTCATCCAAGAAAAATGTTAGGTTATGATGATGGTTCTACGTTATTTAATTTCTTCCTAATTCCTACATATTTAGGTCTGACGCTAGGCCGGTGAGTTTCTGATGATGCTTATGTAGACTATATACCCATTCATTATGTAAAACAATAATTCATTGATTTGAATATCATGCAATTTCGAATATATATACAGACATATATATACATAACTGAATATTTTTTTTTTTTTTTGAAAAGAAACTGAATATTTTCATGCAATGGTAAATGCGGTAATATCCTCAATTAATACGTTAATATTAGATATAAATTGGTTTTCATATGGATTTAGAACTCTGACCATTTGTGTCAAATTAAGTGACCATACATTAATTAATGATGAAAGCAATTTATATACTACAAAAATTCTTTGGATTAAAAATTGTATAATTTGTTCGGTCACGCCAAGAACAAATCAATTTATTTATCAACATAATAAACATGTTATTCTATTGACTATTGTACTGCAAATATTTTTAGTTCAACAATTAATCAGAAAAAAACAAAGCTGATTTTTTGTTTAATATAAATACCAATGTGGCTCTTCAATGTGGTATTAAGACCAGGCTATGAGCTAAATTTGGTTAGGTTTACGCTTTGAATACAAGAAAACAAACAAATATTCATATGAAAATTGAGTATAGTGAAGCAAAAATGTTTTGTTTTGTTTGGTTTCTTTATTTATTTTTGTGTAGGATATGCTTGATCTTGCTTATGTAGCTTGCGAACTCGGGTGTTATAAGCTAGACTTTGACATCAGCTTTAAAAGCATATAATTATTCTTCTTAAAAATTTATTTTGATCATCAAGATATTTTTTTTTTAGTTTCTATTAGTGTGGACTAATTTGTTTTTTGAACTTTTGATAAAAATATATTTAATTTTGTTTAAGTTAAAATTGAGTTGAAAGATATAATACGCTCACATTGTTAAATTTTTGTACTTTACTATCATATTTCAACAATAATAGAATTTAATAAAATGTTTGTTTAATAAAAAGTGTATTTTGTTTATGCACCGGCCGGTATAATTATTTTAACTAGATTTTGATCCGCGCTTCGAAAGCGTGGGATTATCTTTTGTTGACATATTTATTAATCTGTTTGTTTGTTCATTAATTTTTTAGACCTACGCATTTAGTTTTGGTTACAATTTGTTTCTTTTTTATTCGGTTATGTTTTGGTTTCCGTTTTTTTTGTTTCTAGTTCAAGAGATATAGGAACCTTTCAATTATTTATGAATTTGGATTTTAGTTATTAGTTTTCAGTTTGGTTTGGATAACAATATTAAAAATCAGCTAATATTTTAGTTCTCTGTTCTGGTTCGATTTCTATTTTTCAGATAATTTTCAATAATTTGTGTAAAAATCAATTAGGGTATCAGATAACTCGGATAAATTAGATGTTCCTGATTAAAAAAATACTTGGGTGATTCAGTTATATCTGGAAATTATGACAATCTTAAAATAATCTTAAATATTTGGATAAAAATTAATAAAATAATCTGATATTTTTGGTAGTTCGGTTTATAGGTAGTAATTTTAGAATATTTGATAATTGGAAAATAAATATTTAATATTTTTAGATACATAAACTATATCTTAGTACCCATTTGATTTTTCGGTTTGGTTCTGATTTGGTTTCCGTTTATCTGTTTCAAAGATACATGGACCATTCATATATTTCTAAACATCGATTTGGTTTCGTTTCATATTTTTTGCTTGGTTTCGTTTTTGGTTCTATTTTAATACTACGTTTTTGGTTCTCGATTTGGTTAGAACAAAACTAAATATAAAATTGTATATATTTAAGAGAAATAAAGGCTTAAGAGTACTTACATTCTCATATGCGAAGATGATATCCATTGTTTATCATGATGTAGAAATGTATTGCTTATATGAGTGTTTTTTGTTGGAATTGTGCTGTTTAAAAATCGTTAGGTAAGTTTGTATTTATAATTATAGTGTAGCTCAAAATTTTTAGAAGGCCAACAATATTCCAACGAATATTTGTATAGATACAATGAAAGTTGATATATATTGTGGTTTCAATAATTTAATAATCGTAACAATAAGTTTAAGTTTTTTTTACCAATAATTAAGTTCATATATATTAATAGATAATATAATATTTTAATATATTTGTAGATTGTAATCAATACCAAAATAGTGGAGCTAATCATATTTGTGTAGATTTTCTTTTATTTTATTTTAAATTATTACAACATTATTATTTGAAAACTTCCTTGTTACAAGTTTCTCATAAGCAATATCTTTGGTGATTTAGTGTTTTAATATTAATACTTAAATATATATGTTGTTACTACAGAACCTTTATGAACACTATTATCCTTCCAAGATATTTCTTCCATTCCTTAAACTGTAACCTCAGTTCTCTGACCACACTCTTATGAGTTCTTGTATTCCTCATTTCCAGAAACTGAAACCACAATTTCTTTTTTCCCCAAACACTACCTAAGTAATCAGAACTCATTACAGAGCCAAGTATCCAATAATAGCCCAGAGATTTGTTGAATAAAGCTGCAGAGTCTTCCAAGTACGGCTCTCTATTCTGAGATTTAGATGAGATCATTCCCTTGCTGACTTAATCGCAAAAGAGTCATAACAAAATCGAAAATCACCATCATCCCCTACAGTTAAACCAAAGAACCTTGAAAAGACCTCAAATATGGATATCCTCTTTAAAAAAAAGCGAGTCTCAAGGCATCTCGAAACCTATGAATAGAAGCTTCAAATCTCTTATAGTGCCAAAAATCTTCAAATGAAATCTCTATTTTGCTTTAGCTTCACTCGGGTTTGGACATCCCAATCACTGATCCGAAGTTTTACCACACGCTAAACTTTACGAAGCCCCTGTCTCCTTGTAAACGTGAAAGTACCTTTGAGATCACTTTTAATGGAAGTGATTCTCGTATCTTCACCTGGCCTTAATAATGCAACCAGAGATTCTAGAAAATATTGATGCTCAGCGAAAAGATCTCTCAACATCCATTAACTCGCCAGAAGACAAGGACAAACCCCCTGAAACACCAATTGAACCTCAAACAAAACCTCTGTCGTCAACTGTGAGGAAACCTTAGAGAAATCGCTTTCGTAATCACTTCGTGCAAAACCCCTAACTTTGATCTTCGTCTTCCTAGAAACGTCAAACATATGGTTACGATTGATATCGCTAATACAAATAATATAGATAGTTTTTATTTAGGCTTTTATGATTTAGTTGAAATGCCTTGAGAAATAAGGCAATATTTTGTTTGTTGGAATAAAAAGATTTCGTGGCATATACTATTTAACTAAAAGTATAGGTTTAAATGAAGAGAAATTTACTCAAATATACAATATTTTAGGATAATTGACTAGAACCATACAAATTTTTTTTTATTACTGACATTTTTTAAATACCAAGCGTGCCCTTTTTTATGTTATGAGAAGAAACGTATTTACAAAAATGCCATTACTTTTTAATGCCACATAATCAAAAACCCGGCGCCACGTAGGAATTCAGTTCTGTGTTTTCATTAAGTCGGCCGTAAAGAGCTATATACGTCGTTACGGTTGAGTTATTGCTACGTTGCGGCTGAATTAAACAACGCGGCTGACTTAAGAGAAAATGGATGACTTAAGAACATAAAGCAGCCGTTAGTTACGGCTGATTTACAGAAATCTGGCTGATTTATGGGATAACGGCTTACTTACGTACACAAGTTACGGCTGACTTATACATCGGCGGTTTGATTTCTGTAAAATTTGGCTGAGTTGTAGTTAAGACACGGCTGAGTTATGTTTCCATGGCTGGGTTAATGAACATCGACTGGCTGAGTTATTGAATTTACGGCCGACTTATGAGATGTTGTTACGGCTGAGTTTTTTGTAATCAGCCGTCGTTGGATGAATTAATAGTAAACTCAGCTTAGTTACGGCTGACTTATTAGCGAAAGATTAATTACTAGAATATCATTTGTTTGACGACTGATTTATTTGACAATATGGCTGACTTAAAATTTTCCATCCTAATTACAGCTGATTTATTAGCGAAAGATTAATTACTGAAATAGTATCCACGTTTCGGCTGACTTGCATTGTACATGAGGGCTAATTTATTTAGGCTGAGTAATATATTCGTTTGGCGGCTGACTAATCGATTTTCCATGTCATATGCCATGTCATCAATTCGGATTTGCCATGTCATCACTAATGTTACAACAATAAAATAAGGGTCTATGTTATTCTTCATTCTTCATCTTCTTTATCTATCTTCTTCAACTTATTCTTTATCTTTCTCTGAGATCTTATGGTTCTGGTAATTATTGTCTCCGCAACTGGGTCTGAAAACATAGATTTTTTAAAATTGAAAATCTGAGACAGATCTACTACAGTCGTCGTCATTTTTGATGATGGTCGGTTAAAGAAGAAGCTTCCTCTATGTATGGCGGTCCTATATCC
>NC_027753.1:34817050-34821752 GCF_000695525.1 Brassica oleracea var. oleracea
GAAGAAAAAAGACTCAAAGAGAGAGATGAAGAAGCTAAGTCCCGTAAATTGTAAGAAAATAAGAGAGTTGAACAAAGAAAATAAGAAAATGAGAGAAGACGAAGAAGATGATGAATTTGAAAGCTGAGTTTATATGTTTGATGACTCAAATGGTGCGTCATCTGAATATGATAACTTTAGTTCATACATTAAGTCTCCAACACATACGTTATGGCTGAATTATCCTTACGTTACGGCTGAGTTATGCATATGTTACGGCTGAGTTTATAGTTTTTATAACTTTATAGTTTTAGGGTTTGAAGTTCAAATTTAAGAAAAGATTTAAGTTTTAATATTGTTTTCAAATGATTAATTTTATAATTTTTATAACTTTATACTTCTATAGTTTAGGGTTTAAGGTTCAAATTTAAGAAAATATTAAAGTTTTAATATTGTGTTCAGAGTTGAAGGAATGAGTTTGTTCCCGCCCAAAATATTTTGTTCCCGCCCAAAATACGAAACGTCGCGAAACAAATTACACTTGACGGCTTAGTTATAGGACAGCTGGCTTATATCATTCAGATACGTTACGGCTGAGTTATACATACTTTACAACTGAGTTATGCTTACATTACAGCTAAGTTATAATCAAATTACGGTTGAGTTATGCATACGTTACGACTGAGTTTATAATTTTTATAACTTTATAGTTCTATAGTTTTGGGTTTGAAGTTCAAATTTAAGAAAAGATTAAAATTTTAATATTGTGTTCAAAAGATAAACTTTATAATTTTTATAACTTTATAGTTCTATAGTTTAGGGTTTGAGGTTTAAATTTAAGAAAATATTAAAGTTTTAATATTGTGTTCAGAGTTGAAGGAATGATTTTTTCCGCCAAAAATACGAAACGTCGTGAAATATATTACACTTAACGGCTGAGTTATAGGAATGTTACGACTGGCTTATACGTTACGACTGAATTATGCACACTTACAACTGAGTTATGCATACCTTACGGCTGAAATTAATTATACACCAACCCTAATCTATAACCTAGAAACAATAAAGCTTGCAGCCGTGTCGACAAAATCTATGCCTAACTAAACCACCGCGTGTTTCTTCCATATCATGAGAGCCAGGAAGTCATTATTGTCATCATCCTTCGCCACCGCAGTCTCGTTACCACGAGAGCTCCGACGTCTTCAAGCCACACAACGGTTTGTTATCTCCTCCACCATCAAGCTCATCTGCCTTATCCACCTTATTCTAGTAACAAGAACAAATTCAAAACACAGAGAAAGAGTGAGAGAGATTGAAAGAGAAAGAGGTGACTAGTGTGGTGACAAGCGGTGGTAGTGGCGAATACGGTGAAGATGGAGACCGGCAAAAATGGATCTGAGAAACAGAAACAAGGACGACGTTGGCAAGTATAGATGGCGAATACCAGTTTTCTTCAACTCTTTTTCTTTTTTTCTCCGACAATCTTCTTTTCTTCTTTGACGTTTTTTCTTCTCTCACTTCTAAGATTTACAAACCAAATATACTAAGGCATAAGAAATGAATGATAATGTATGAATCTCTCTTGTTTACAAGACAGAAAGTGAGAGAGATGAAGAAGATCTGGAACTGTAAAGAACTCTCGAAAGAAAGAGAAGAGGAGAAGGAGACGTCAAATAGAAGAGAGAAAGCGAAGAAAAAAATGCATTTTAAACCATTAGATCAAAACTAATCAATGGTCAAGAATTGTAATCCTTGTACTAAAAAATCTAACCAATGAGAAAGAAGTTAGAAGATAACCACTAGATGGATTTGTAGCCCGTAGATTAAAACAATCAATGGTTAATGTTTTAATTTTGATGGTTAAAATTATATTTTATATTAAAGTGTATTTTTGATAAAGATTTAAATTTTAAAACTTGGATTTTATGATTATATGTTGATTTTTTGATGTATGGTTTAAATATGAAGTTTAAAGTTTAGGGTATATAACTCAGTGAGTTTAGGGTTTGGTATATAGTGTTTTGGGTTTCGATTTAAGATTTAAGATTATATTTTTAAATAACAAAAATATTAGAGTTTTAACATTTGTAGTTATAATTTATGGTAGATGATTAATTAATTTTTTTAAAAAGTAAGTTTAATATTTTATGGTATATGTCAAAGCATGTGGTTCAAGGTTTAGGGTTAAAGGTTCGAAATAGATATGGTTTGAGATAATGTTTTGAGAATATTTAACTTTATAATTTTATATTTAAATTTTATATTTAATATTTGGAGTTTAAATTTTAATACATTATAAAATATTATATTGAAAATATTGAACCCTTAGACTAAAATCAATCAATGGTCATGAGAAAAGTAATATAATTTGTAATTTTAGTTCTTTTCAATTTGTTTTAAAAATTGCTTAAAACTTAAAAAATGTAGTTACGAGTTTAAATCAAAATTTTTAAATCAAAGATTTTTTTTTAAATGATTAAAATTTGAGTTTAACTCAAAACTATAAACGTAAACTTTAAACCTAAACCTTAAACTTTAAATAATAATAAAAATATTGGATTTAATGTTCAAAGATAAACTTTAAATTTTTATAACTTTATAATTCTATAGTTTATGATTTGAGGTTTATATTTAAGAAAAGATTAAAATTACAGTCTTGTAAGTCAGAATTGTATAAGTGATTGTAAGAGAACATATATCTCAAGATCAAGTTAAAGTCTCAACTTGAAGTTTAAGAAACTATACACATTCAATTGATTTATATTCACTTGATATTGATAAGATGATCTTCAATATAACTTATTAAAGTACTTGAATTCAGTTTTCTTATTTTAGGGTATGTTTGAGGTATTGCTGATTTATATAAACGATACGGCTGAGTTATCTAAATGATACGGCGGAGTTATCTAAACATTTTTTTATTTTAGGGTATGTTTGAGGTATGGCTGAGTTATGTAAACAACACGGCTGAGATATATAAACGACACGGCTGAGTAGTGTAAACATAGCATAAATCAAACACACAATACATGAGTGAGTTATGTTTTTTACATAAAAAACCAAAAATACAGGTTTTCTGCACCATTCCGGTATTCGTCCATGTATCCAAGCTTCAGTGAACTCCTCTGTGTCGTCTCTGCTGAATCTGTCACTTCTTTACATCTCCTTCATTTTCTTTTTGTTCAATTTTCTCTCACTCAGATCTGAAAAAAAATTAAATTATCCAAATATGGGTATGAAATCACATACAAACTTAATTAAATACATCCCACAATTGTCGATTTGGGTGTTTTTTGGAATGTATTTATCTTTTCTCCTCGGAATGCACACTTCTTATAGCTAGGTTTTCGGAGATTGACGGAAAGTAACTCAGCCACAACTGCATATATAAACGAAACTTCATATATAAACCAGTCGTAAAAGAAAAGTAACTCAGCCACAACCCCTGTTCTAAAATGCGCTCTACGCAGCCGGAAACTCGCTCGAAAATCGTGTAGCGACCGGTGGCCGTGGCGATTCGAGATGATTCGGTCAACTACTCGGAAAAGGTTAAAAGTTCATTATTTTCTAGATGTTAAGCTCGAAATCTCAATTCATGGTAAAGATCTATCATATTTTGATTAAAAGGAACAAAATTTGTAAGAAAAAGTGAAGAAATGGTGAGAAAAAAATATGAACAGCCGCTGTAAACTCGTAAGTGATAGGTTAGGAACGAGGACATTACGGTAATTGTCATTTTCATTAACCTAAAACTGAAAAATGGTAAAAATTGACTTTGTAGCTCTCGAACCTGCACGCTGTAATAATGGCAAATGATACCAGCCACTAGACCGAAGGCCACCAACGTTATTCACGTACATATTTAATATACAAAACTTCAAAATTATATAAAAGCTTCAAAATTCCTCCCCGATTACTCCCCGCATAATCTTCGATTTATCGATTCCGCTCTAGGCCCTACCCGTCCGCACGCGTTACGCCTAGCGCAATTTTGAACCTTGGCCACAACATAAATTAAAATTCAGCCACAAACTCGAAAAACGCAGCAGAGAAGATGATTTCGGGAGATTACAACGAAAAATATTTTGTTAAAACGATCGGAGACGATGATTTCGGAGAAGACGATATCGGAGAAGACAAGACATAGAGTTAGTTCGAGGAAGACGGAGTAAACACAAAGTCAATGACGATTTCAGGGAAGAGGCGATTAGGGTTCTTTTAGTTCTTCTATGAAGTTGTGCTGTGTTGTTGTGTTTTTTTTCAACGTTATATAGTTAAAGAGATGGTTGATTGTTCTCTATTACTGATGTGGATACTTAATTAGTGATGTTGATTTAATGTTTAAAAATAATTTCAATTAAAAAAAAACTAACCAAATGCTCTTATTGTCATTTACTAGGAGTACCCAAACACTCTAGTAATTTTTAATAGATGTATAACACTCTAATAATAAACCAACTTTTCTTATACAGTCTAGTAATTTTCTCTTAAATAAATGCAGTGGCAAAGTTATGTAATTAATTTGAAAATAAAAGTACATTTCAAAAAAAAAGTCTTATGTTTTAATAGTATTGATACAAATAACAATTTACGACTCTTTTTGAAGTGCAAAATAAATAAAGGAAAAGACGTGATAATTGTAGAATCAATAAACAATTTTTTTTAAACTTTCAAAGAAGAGGTAATTTGGTGGAAATACAAAGAAACAAATATAATCAGGTAA
>NC_027753.1:34821852-34822723 GCF_000695525.1 Brassica oleracea var. oleracea
TGATGGAATAATGAGTGTTCAAATTCCTTGTATGAGACAGTGATATACGTTAATTTGTTACACACTAGTATAGTAATAAATAAACTTAAACATTACTTCACTTATATGAAAGTTCACATGACGCTTAATATATTACAAACGAGCATAAACGATATTTATATCATTTGTAGCAACAACATACTCTTAGAAGACCTTAATTCAAACAAACAACAACATGTTGCGCAAAGACAAGAAATAAACAGTTAAAGATAATTTGAAGACCAACCACATAAGTAAGAAGACCTTTTAAACGGTAATCGAATAAACTACTTCTTCAGGTAGTAGACCATTAAAGCAGCAGCTAATGCTAATCCTCCACCGGAACAAACAACAACTTTACGGACCATCCTCTGTGTCTCATTGATATGTGCTGAAACATGATCTTCAATACGCTTCAGAGTATCGTTTATTGAACCAGATGACCGAGAAACCTCTAACGCCGTTATCTGACCATTTGCTTGACGGAGAGCAGCCGATAGAGCCTTTATTTCTTCCCTCTGTGAAAGGATCTTTTCCCTTGCCTCCAAAAGACTTTTCTTCTGTCAAGGACATGATTTCTCCTTGTCGTGCCACAGAAAAAACCCATGTTCTTCGCATTTGTAAAATCTCCTTCCAGGATTCTCGTCAGTCCATGAAACCGTCATCACCGTACGCTGTGAACAGTGGCAAGGCGGACCTTCAGAGGATGGAATAGAACCGATCGAAGCGGATGAGGTTTCACTATATGCCATCGTTGTTAAATGAGTGGAGAAAAAGATGCAAAAGATAGAGAGAGTTGAGAGTCGACTTTTAATGTCGAAAGCAGAAGCTTCTAGTGCATAACACGTTTACC
>NC_027753.1:34822823-34836710 GCF_000695525.1 Brassica oleracea var. oleracea
ACTTTTAATGTCGAAAGCAGAAGCTTCTAGTGCATAACACGTTTACCTTTTGTGGTCCACAAATTTTTTTAAATATTAAATATAATTTTTTTTGTGGCCCAAAACCTTATGACAATTAATTAGGCGAGGTTTTGAAAAGAGATGCTAACCAAAGAGGAAATTGGCATTACGGTGTATCCAAACTATATCGGATGGGCGTTACGGTGTAACACAATTACTTTGACTTTTAATCAACATTACTAATATCGAAACGGTGTCAGAGATATTTTTCATTTCCATATCCTACACTAATCAGGAATAGTGACGCCTATGTATAGGTAGCTGGGTGCATTTAATGCACTTCTGCCAAGAGAATGTTTTTGTAAAGATGTATAACCGTATGTATATACCATATTTGGCTATAAATTGAGACTGCCATAAACACCAACTCAGTAAGAAAAGCAAGTCACCTTTTCCGTTTTGTCTGGGATATTCCGGATAATCTTTTCTACAGTAGCTTTTTAGGTCTTCATCTGGTTCTTTCCTAGGGTTTCATTTTTTTTAAATAAAGTTCTAATACTTTAAGTTTTATACGCTTTTTTCCTAGTTGGAATAAAAGAAACTAACTATAGATTTCTTGTTTAATGGTTGCAGATGGGAACGTTTGTTAGAATCGTGCTTGGTGTGTGGGAAAAGACCCCAAATGGGGAGTGGGTCTTTGATGAATACACGGATTTTCAAGGCGATACTGTGCTGATCACTCATAACCACCCATACGAAGGATTGGTGGAGATGATTCGTATAAGGCTTGACCTAGGGATTCTGACACCAGTCGCGTTAACGTATCAGCTCCCTGAGTGGATGCTCCATCCTGAAGGTGCGACGACCCCACCGATTACTTTGTCGTCGGACAGAGATGTGGAGACAATGATGGCTGTTGCGGGCTATATGGCGGAACCTATGATGTATGTTACAACTGGACCTGAGCTGGTCGCCAAATACGAGTTCCTCCGTCGATCACCATTCAAAATCGGCGATTGGAGTTTCTTAGGAGAAGGGATAACGGAAGAACAGCACAAACAAGCTATAAAAGGTTAATGATTTTTAACATAAATAATAAACAAAAAATCAGAATAAAAAATGAAAAATAAATCATTTTTACTTTAAATAGCCGTTTATATTTCATTTTATTTTGTTTCAGATCTCGTTGGGGGACACCCCATTGTTTGCAGCAAGAATATGTTGGAGATGTTGTTCAATGAACCTCAGCTACTCATTGTCTATCGTGTTGCTCTTGAGATAGAGATGGTTTATGCCCCTTATGCTGAAGAAAGGAATGAATATCCACGCTTAACTGTTGATGATATGATCATAATAGTGGCAGGTGAACCCATTGAGACCAATGGGGGAATGAACGTTGAACCTAATCAAGAAGGTACTATTCTGTAACAATGTAGAATATTAAACTTGCTACTGCATAGTTATCATATAAGTACGTAAAGATATGGAGCGATGCATATATCATTGTCGTTTTCGCAACAAAGTAATGTCTACGTAAATTATAAGCCTAAGTAGCGTTATATATTTTGGTTTCTCTTTGCGTTCTATATGTTGGATTTCCTAAGCAATATATTTGTTATTTCATTTGCTGAGACATTTGTTTTTTTACTGCTAGTTTTACATGGCGAACCAATGGATGTTGATCACCTCCAACTTCTAAACCCTAATTTCGGACCTCCAAACACCCAACCCCTTGGAATGCCACTAGAAGTCGAACCTCTTACGCAAATCCCAATTATCGAACCAGACGTGAATGAGGTTCAGGTGAACTGGAATGCATTACCTGAGGATGAGAACGGGGTTGAAGACAATGACACTGGAAGCCCGCGTCCAACAAACGGTGCGTTAGGCCTTCAAAATGGTCAGACTCGCAGGGTGACTGCACCCACAAGCCCAACAACTGTTCTTCTTGGTCATGATGATGAAGGCTCTTACACCGGTTCTTCTGACGGTCAAAACGACGGTGCCAATAACCACGACTCGTTTCCGGCATTACCGAACTCAGAAAATGTTATTAACATCACCGAGGGACTCGAGCAAGGTTGTACTTATCCTAATTTGCAGTACCCAAAACTTTTCGAATTATAAATTTGAAATATATTTATCGTTAAGTGAGTAGTTGTCTTGGAACATGCAGGAGATGAAGCAGCAGCTATACAGAACGGTAACACAACTCAAGTAACCCAACAGGGTCATGTTGGAACAGTTACTCAGAATCCAAACACCGGGGGCCCATCTCTCGAACTCACCCTTGGTATTGGAATGAATAACAACACAGCCTCTGATGCAATTATTCAGATAGAGGACTCGGACTCTGACGCCGACGGTGACGGCGGTGGGTTTGGGCCTGATCCCTTCTTTTAAATCCTTGAAATAAATAACTCCCCTGCTTTTGTGTAAAATATTCCGACGGGGTAATCCTTGATGTTTAATATGGAAAACGGAACGATGCAATAGCTAATGTGTGCTGCCTTTTGTAATGTAAAATATAAATGTGAAATAGGTTTGCTATATTCTAAGTCCAGAAACACTAATTTCCAAAACACAAACAAAATTTGTAGGAAACAAAACAAACGCAATGGACGATCTATGTGAGGGCATGGTATTTAAAAATAAAGGACACTTGAAACACCACTTGGCACTTTACGCTTTGCGCAAGAAATTCATGTTCAAAAGTACACGTTCATCACCACAACGAATGGTGATGCAGTGCGCAAGCGAAACATGCCGCTGGCGTGTGTATGCAACGAAGATGAAAAATGTTGAGAAATTTGAAGTCAGAAAAGCAATCTTACAACACACATGTACCGTAGACGAGCGTGTTGGTAATTTCACGCAAAACCTTATTAAAAATGACAACAAGGTTGTTATATAAAACTGGTTCCATCGATGCTGATAATGGTTTGATGTCATTGTAACCAAAACATTATTAAAAATAGCCAAGTAGGTTTTCTCAATAAGTGAGTTACTTATACGATCATAATGATCATATCAATTTTTTTATCCTCTAACTAATCATAATTGCCATATCATTGCAGTGTTTATTGTTAACGATGATCTAAACCAGTAGTTGATTTCAAAATTGTTATTGTAGGATATGAAAGACAGGCAACGCATGGAGTCATTGGGGAGGTCATGAGGTCAAGATATCTTGGAAATGGAGCTGCACCGAGACCTAATGAAATTATGCAAGTAATGCTGGGTGATCACGATGTCAACATCTCTTACTGGAAAGCTTGGCGTTCAAGAGAGGTTGCACTCGATAATGCTAAAGGATCTTCAGGCGCATCTTATAACCTGTTGCCGGATTATCTACAGAGACTGGTGGCTTCAAACCCAGGAACACTCAGTCAAATGGAGACGGAATTGGAAGAAGGAGTTGGGGAGCGGTTCAAGTACATGTTTTTAGCTATGGGGGCTTCTGTAAGTGGGTTCAATATGATGCGCAGTGTCGTTATAATTGATGGAACACATTTGCGAGGTAAGTACGGTGGCTGCTTGTTGACCGCTTCAGCACAGGATGGTAACTATCAGGTATTTCCGCTGGCAATCAGCGTTGTTGATAGTGAAAACGACAAAGCGTGGGAGTGGTTTTTTAAAATGCTTTTGCAATTCATTCCCAACAACGAGAACACCGTCTTTGTTTCCGACAGGAATGCATCAATTTACTACGGAATATCAAAGGTGAAGAATATATTTTGTCAATGCACCAAAATATTTTCTCGACACTTTATTAGCGAAATGTAATACATCATACGACAGATATATGGAAGAAACATAGGGCATTTATATATACAAATCCTATTTAACGGTGCACTATGAAATTGATATCTTCATTGCATTATGTAACCTAATTGTGGTTTATTTGATCATGCAGGTTTACCCCCAAGCCCAACATTGTGCTTGCATTTTACATTTGAAACGTAATATACGTACTTATTTCAAGAACAAGCATCTTTCTTACCTTGTTGGGAAAGCAGCACGAGCTTACCGTCTTCAAGAATTCTATTACGTATTCAACGAAATAAAGACGATGAATGCAGCTTGCGCAGAATACTTAATAGATATTGGTTTTCAACATTGGGCTCGTGTGCATTTCAACGGTAACCGGTTCAATGTTATGACAAGCAACATTGCTGAAAGCTGGAACTCTGTTCTTCGGGAGGCAAGAGAGTATCCTATATTGGCATTGGTTGAGTTTATCCGTTCAAAATTGATGAATTGGTTTTCCGAAAGGCGTAATGTGACAATCAAGGGAAACGGCCGCTTAACACCACGCGTTTTTGAGATTGTAGATGGTTATTTTCAAATGAGCGGAGGGATGCTTGCAAGCAAGATCAATAGTTTGGAATATCAAGTGCGAGACAAGGAAGGGGATTTGTTCCACGTAAATCTAGTGCAAAAAAGTTGCACTTGCAATGTCTTCCAAACACTCATGATCCCGTGTTCACATGCCATATCTGCTGCAATCAAAGCGAAAGTGAGCCTGGAAACACTTGTTTCCGGAGTTTACAGTTTGGAGTGTCTTGCATCTGCGTACCAAAATGATATATTTCCCGCCGCAGACGCCAATACCGGAGCTAATCAGGACAACGAAACGGTTGTTTTGGAAGTGCTTCCGCCAGCAACAAAACGCCCACCGGGACGTCCTCGTAAAAGCAGGATATTATCGACCGGCGAAATAAGGGTATACATGTTGCACTTATTATTTTACGTTAACACACAACTATCCAACTAACTGTTTTTTTTTCAGCTGAAAGCTCCAAGGAAAGCACATGTTTGTAGTCGTTGCAAGGGAGGTGGACACAACAAAGCTACATGCAAAGTTCCTATATGAAAAGCTATTACCTTATAATAAAGAGTCAAATCTCGGATGATGAAGGTGTTAGAAAAGTTTGGTGGGTTGTATTAAAAATGCGTTGTGAAATATTTGTATGCACGGTTTGTGGCTGGTTTGTAGTATCCCCGAGATTGTAATATAAATAAGAGTGTCAATTTACTATTAATATATTTATCGATTCATAGGTTAGAAGGAAAGGAAATGGAGTTAAAGTCCCGTTTTGGTAACTAAATTAACCTCTATATCAACAAAACAGTACATATTACCATTAAGGCAGAAGTTATAGCACCGGTTTATTGGAAAAAAAATCAAAAACCATAAACATAACTGGTTTAAAGAAAACAACCTATTTTAACATTCATGAATCATCGAACCAATACAATTGAATCCATCTTTCAAATTATTTTTCCACTTAAACCGAGAATAATGACCCGAGGGTCTTTTGTGAAATGTACAATAAATTTGGCCGAAAAAACTAACAAACCTAATGTTTTGCAGTAAACCGGAAACTGAATGAAAAACTATATAAACATACACACTTGACTACACATCTGCTGTAACTTCTATATTTAAAACAGTAACAACAGGTATTCAAAAATCATTGTAAAAAGTTGTAAAGTTGAAACATAACTTCATAACAAGACAATACCCGATAGAGTAAATACAAACAACAGGATTCTCTTGATCCAAATATTACAGATAATAAGCAAACAGGACACCACAAACTTATTATACAAGATCTAGACAATATCTTTAAATTCAGAAGCCATTACGGCAGCACTCTTACCTTCTAACACAAGAACTTCGGTGTTGATATTCTTGCATGCTTCAATACCGTAAACAGCATGGGTGGCCATAAACAATACAGCCATAAATCCATCGTCGGAAGGATTTTTACTTTCACTTATATCTTTCGGTCTGTCAACAGCAAAATGCTCTGGCCATAAATCCATCGTCGGAAGGATTTTTACTTTCACTTATATCTTTCGATCTGTCAACAGCAAAAGGCTCTGCCTCAGCACTTCCAAACGCTTGCATTGAGAGTCTCAGAAGATATGGTAGCATAAGCAAGTGAGGCTGTAGATGGTTCTCAATAATTGCATCACTGAAGATGGACGTATTACAGTCCAACACGGTAATTTTTCCGCATAAGCGATCAACGCATATACCTACCCAGTGTTTCTTCCCAACATTTAACGGAAAGTAATAGCGGCTCGGCTGGATATTTGCATCAATGGTTCTGGTAAACATTTCCAGCAGTCCTTTGGGGAAAACGTTGGAATCCTTTTTTTTACTCTTGCAAAACTTGGGATATGTCCTGCCGATGGCGGAAACATATTTGCTGTCAAGAAATACATACCTCTCATGCCTCTCTCCACGAAATTGTTGATGAATAATAGATTGCACAAGTCGTATAAGTATATCAACAACCTGGATTAAACGGTAATCGAATATCAGTGCACCGACCATTATACCATAAACAACGAAAAAAACAACGCAAGTTAATCAACACATTTAGTAAGGGATCACCTTTCCCCTAAGCAACCTCGTCCTCTCTGGAATTACTACCAAATCTTTTCCACAAACAGAAATTCCATCAACCTTTATAAAACTGTTATAAAAAAATTGAAGGCATAACAAAATTACTTAGTCAATATCTTACCTTCAGTTCTGAAAAAGAGATTAGCCAATAGAGAATATACTTACAAATCTCGGTTAATTTTGTTTCGAAGTCTTCCATATTTCCTTTCAATCTCATTTATGTCACCGCATGAAAATATGCAATTCTGGTTTTTTCTCGCACGTGATGAAACACGAGGTCCACATTCGTAATCCTCAACGAGCGCTGGAGGAAAACACTTTTGTCTCTTGCTTTTCCGAAACAGTTGTGGACGTTCCATCTTCTCAATAACATTGTCAGTAAATGCGGGAACGTGTACCACACAATCGTGCGTAACAACTGCATGGTTTCTTTCAAGCGGCCCTTCCTGAGTTAAACCTAGAGAGAAAGAAGGCATCTCCAGGAAGGGTCCATGCACCTTGTTGTGAACATCCTTAATAAATCAAAAATTAAGAAATTAATAAATTAAACAAATCTTTAATCACCATGTTTCAAAAATTGATATATAGGAGCAAGAGATTTAGAAATTCAGACCACCAGTTGATTGAGGTCTACCGGCCTTTCCTGATTATGGCTATGAGCTGAAATTGCAATACTCTCGTTTCCGTTCTCACCTGCAGCTTCACCATATAAACCTTGGTTGTTGTATGTCGGAGTTGGATTCTCCCCCTAAAAACCAAGAAATCTAATTAAGAACAAATTTGAAGTCATCATCATGGTAGGACGATAAAATAATGTCCTGGCTTAGACGCGGTGAGTCTGGGGGAGTGGAGTATGCACTTATGTCCCGAAGAACGTCACGGATTGTAAGATCATTTGCTTGTGTAACAACACACGCTTTTGATTGTGTCCTATTGCCATTCTCTCTAATCGTTGCAGTAGTCCCAGTTGGTGTAGTGTAATTCTCAATGGACCATCACAATCTTCTTTAGTCAAATCAGTAACCAGATATCTAACCGACTCTAGCATTTCATCTTTAAACTTGGCAAGCACAGACTGAACAAGTCCAACCATAGACCCCTCTATTGCGTCAACCCTCCTACAAGCCTCCACGATGTTCCCGTCCACTGTTTGCAACTCCGGTTTAATTTTTTCAATTACTACGGAAGCAATGTAACTTGGGTCTGTTGAGGACGTTGCTAGAGAGTGTTTCTTGGATTTCTTCCCCTTTGAGTTAACATTTTCACATTCTCTCATGCGCTCTACTTCTAACTTAGTTAACCCCCCAACAAACATGGAACTTGTAAATTGAAAGTTAGTGTTGATGAGCGATACCATGTTGTCAACCTTCTCATCTTCTTCATCGTCAGACCATACTAAATTTGACTCATCAACGGGTCTCAAAGGGTCTTGATCAATTATGCTTCTTACAATGACCTGAACACCCAAAAAAAGATACAGACAGGTGGATAAATTCAATAACTGTTGAAGTTTAAACCCTAAACCATAATCCACAAACCCATACCAGTATATCAACAACAAAATGGGTAATTAGATTTGATTTCATGCTTTTAAATTTCATGGTAATTACTTACGTCACTTTGCCTGTCGATGTTTCTAGCATGAGCAGGACTAAGAGTCTTTCTCTTTGAATTGACACTAATATCCTCAACTTCGTCTTCGCTGTCATCTTCAGAAGATGAACACGTTTCCTGGACAACTTCGGTGAGGGAGGGGACGGCTTCCACTATGACAAGCTGTAAGGCAAGAGCAAATCCTTTAACAGCAATGTTGTTCTGCGACAGAGCCACCTCGTCTCTCTCTTTGATGCTGACCATAAGCAGATCAAAAGCTAGCCTTCCCCATGGATACATAAAAAAATGGTCCAGATCTTGAATTGCCTCAGCGTGTTCTCTACAAATTTTCATCTTCAAGTTTGTTGGGAGAAGAACAGAGGATAATATCGCCAAGCAAGCGAATTTGATACGAACCACACGATCTTCAACAGTGCGCCTCCTAAGCATCTTGATTACCGCTGCAACAGTAACAACTTCAACCTTCCCAAATAAGGAAGGCCAATAAGGCTTCTCTGAAATGGTTTCTTTCAGATTCATCTTAGATTTCATCGGGAATCTTCCACACGGTAGGCCGGTGACAATTGCGAATTCTCGGAGGGAAAACCTAATTGGTTTACCGGCAAACCGGAACCAAACTTCATGCTTTTTTTTTGTTTTCAACTGCCTCGAAAGCATGTATCGAGCAAATCTCCCTGAGAAAACGGGTTTCTCGACGATTTCCAATATTTTTCCAAACGCAGATCTCCGAATAATCTGTACTTCCTCCTCTTCCAACGCATTGAAGATACGATTAATGGCACCTGATGTCAGATAGGTCAGAACTCGCACGCCTACTGGTTCTTCACCGACGGCAAACATCATCTCAGGAATTGGCGGAGGTGGGTGTTCTTCAGGTGAATCAGGACAGTCGACAAGCCTGACACAAACCATTGCTTTCGTCGCCGGCAGTTTTTAAGATAAAACTACTAACTTTTCTAAGTTGCTCGATCTATTCGATTTTCTCTTCCTTGAATTTGCATATATAACCCGATGAAAGAGAAACTTATCTTCTGAAGAAGATGGATAATATGCATTAATTGTCACATGTTACCAACTATAATTATCTCCACTTGCGTGAATTACACGACGTTCAATTGAAACTATCAGTTACCACCTATTAGATCAACGACTAGTAGACCCCACATACTAGATTAGCTGTCCGATTTTCAGGTGTCAGACACATCATATAGGGATTTTTCTGTCTAAAATTAAAAACGAAACAGTTACCCCAATGCAGAGGGTCGGTCTCCTAAATAATGTTTCTAACGTGAATATGGGGTGCAATTAGTCTTCAAAGAATTAAGGCACCACCCATCATATTAAATAGCGTTTACAAACCGAATCAAATCAAAGAGCGTAGAAGTTTCATTAACCATGTACGGTCAAGATGTTACAACTTGCTTTCCACTCGAGGAGAAAGAATACATTGGTCCAAAGAACTGAAAATACATAACCAGGATTGTACCGCGTATGTACCGGACATATACTAATGATTCATCTACTCATCGGAAATAATTTGTATTAGTTCTCTTTAAAACATGTGTATAGTTTAAAATTATTGTGGAAATTTTATTTGCTAATAATAAGATATCAGTAACAAAAGTAGGAAGTAAAGGACCACAATTACATAAATTGTTGTCTTTTATCTCTAAAGAGGTAGGACCAGCCATGGTTGCAATCATGTGCATCTGAAAGTGGCAACTAAGCTGATTTTATGCAATTGTTTGTTTGCGTCCGGAGTAGATTTTATGCAAGTGAATTAGTATCTTACATAAGCTGATTTTATGCAAGTATTTTTATGCAAGATACTAAACCAATAAAACCATCCGGAGTAGACTCGCTTCTCCTTTCCTGTGTTCTTTGCCCTTGTACCACTGACAAAAAGCCTTGGCTGAAACTCTGAGATACATTAATGACTATGATAAGCTTTGAAGATAGTAAGGATCTTTAGTTCAAAATGAAATTACAATCGATTTTCCACAAAGATCATCTATATATATATATTACTCAATGCAATAAAAGTTTGCAACTTTTCTTACAAGACCAGAGCAGCATCTAAGTACTTCAAATCTCCCCAATCTCTCACAATAAATCTTAAACACCCCACCTATACCCAAAATTTGTAATCTCCTTGCATGATCTTATTCAATAAGACTTATAATACCATAAACTCACGAGACTTTTTTTTTTATGTATATGGATAGTATCCATATGGGTAACTAACAGAATGAGCTCTGTAATGAAGATTCTGTTGAGTATTAGCATTATTATTTATCTGATCTCCAGACTCCTTTGGCTTAGTAGCACGCTTGCTGCTCTTTTCTTGGACCGCCCCAAAGACTATCTCATTAGTCTTCTCACTGTTCTGCTCATAATAAGTATGTGGGATCGACGAGTAATGCCTTCTATGCTGCTGCTTATGTTGCTGCTTTTGCTGTTGCTGGTTTGGGAACTCAGCAGCTTCCCAGTTACTGTAGAACGCCCGGCTCTGACGCAGCTGCTGCATTTTCTCAGCGTCTTTGGACATAAAAGCATAAGTTTTTCTCGGTGTTTGGTTCCTATGCTCGACAGGAGGAGGCTCGTCTTCCTCTGGGATCACAAAGCTCTCTTGGATAGGCCATGGAGTTGCTGTACTAAACGCAGCAGAAGGCTGCTTTGATTGGTACTGCTCAAAGCTTGTTGCTGTCTGCTTCTTCCTGAGCATCTCTGTAACAGTAACCCAAGCGTTTGAAGCCAAGTTCCCCAGTGATGCCAGGAAGCTTTCATCTTGCTTCTCTAGCAGCTGCTCATCTCCGTTTGGAATCAGAGACGGTCTGAATGGCTTCACAGGCTTCTGATCAGGATCCGCTTCGAACGTTTCTTGATCTAAAACACTCACGTTTTGAGAAGAGACGATGGAACCGACCCGTCGCTGCAAGAGAGCCAGCATGTAACCAAAGAAGCCTGCAGCTACGAGGACAGCGATGCCAAGAGGAAACCCGCTTTCGTACTGGTAAGCACAGTCGTCGAAATGAAGCTGAATCTCTCTGATGGCTTTGTTTCCACGGTCAATGACGAGGAGGGAACAGCTGCTTCCGAGGTAAACAACGTCAAAGTCATTTGAGAACTTTGCATCTTCGCTTGGTCCATCCACGTGTCCTCCATTGCGAGCCGTCTTGCCTCCAGCTATTGTTGTAACTCCTAACAAGGTGATAGAATTGAGTTTTTTTTACCAATCAAACCCTTACATGAATGCAATTAATTAGGATACAAAATGCTATTTTATTTTACCTCCTTCACTAATCTTCCGTATAGCATTATTCACCGTGTCAGCTACATATATGTTCCCTCGGTCATCAACTGTAAGACCCTTGGGATGGTTCAGCCTAGCGTCACGTAGTCTCCCATCCACGTGACCTGCGTATCCTTCAGGGGAGCCAGTAACCAGTCTCGGCCTGCTATCTACCAACAGTAAATAAAACATTTAAAAACAATAATTCAGCAAAACAGTTGGATTCTTGAATTTAGATCTAATCTTTGAAAAAGTCTGCATTGTACTATTAGACTATACTCATCTCTGACAAAGAAACGATAAAGAAACAGCAAAAATAGTAATATAGCTTTCATAAGCAGAGCATGTGCATTCAGTTTTAGGCAAAGACAAAGAACACACAGAGAAATCTCAAAAGCTGAAAGTCATCATCATTAAACAAAACATGTGGATTCAACCAGAGCAATCACATTAAGATACTTACATAGGGAAAGAGAAGATGAGATCTTGTAGATGTTACTGTTCTCGGAATCAAGAACAAGCAGCTCTCCATTAGGCAAGACCTCAACCGCATAAGGCTCGATGCCGAGTTTGCTTCCGTCGAAGACCGTCTCTACTGAATACCCATCCTCGAATTTCACCATCGATCTCGTCGCAATTGCTGGGAAAATTCAAATACAGAGAAACCCCATCAAAAAAAGATCTAATCTTTGGGGACAGTAAAGGTAAAGACTTTATGATCGGAAAGGGAAGAACGAACTTGTTTTGGTGGTGGTTTTGAGTGACCATATCCATTTCATGAGTGACGAGCCGTGGTTTGTGATGAACCCATTGATAATCTCTGCGAAAAGAAACAAACTTTGAGATATGGAAAGCTGAAATCGAAAAGGGAATGAGGGGAGAGACTTACTTGCTGGAGAGTTAGCTGAAGGAGCTGAGGATACAAACCCAGAGAGGAGGAGAATGAGAGTACTCAGAAGCAGAAAGTCTCTACCCATTGATTCGATTCAAGTATGTAAGTAAACTAGAGAAGAAGATAAATGGCGGACAATGTGGAGATTTTGAATAAGGAGAGTGAGGAGAATAGACTCTTCTTCAGGTTTGTCGGCCAAGGAGAGAGTAAGAAAAGAGGGGAACAGAGAGCCTTTTGCAGAGTTTGTTTTGTTCATATGCATAAAAGGAGTGAAAGACAGTCAGTGTGTGAGAGGAGGTAGTGAGAAATGAGAAAAGAGAAAGAGAGTGGTCATATGTGATTTTTATTCTTTTTTTTTTGGTAATTAAATTAGCATTGTTGATGGGTTGGTGATTAGTTTAATTTCTTGTTTGCTAATGACCTTATCAATGTGTTAAGCCCTCCCAAGACATTGAACCAGGCTACTAACTAATAACTAATCACATCATATATTTTTATCACTGCTTTGTTTTTTTTTTTTTAGTGTTTTATCAAAATTTTCATCAAATTTTAAAAATGACAAATCAAATTTTTTTAAAAATAAAAATAAAATAATCTAGAATATTATTGTAAATAATGATCACTTTTAAGTTTCAACAAATATTCGAATCGTAATTTTAAAGACTTTTTAAATATTTTTTTAGATTTTAAATTAATATATTTTCGAATATATAGCACATCATCGGATTAACTGGTTCAAGACGGGTCTAGATTGGATCTGAAAACATTGCCTAATATGAAAACATAAAACTTTTTGAGTTTAGAAGAATGAATTCCCAACTATATTCTGGTGATAGTATATATTAGTTATATAAATTGATACTTTATGCATGAAATCAGCTTTCCTATGCCAGATTGTGTTATGGAATATATTCTAACATCAAAAGAGTAAGTACAAACATTAAAAAAAATTAAACATACAGTTTTTGGTGGGAAAGATTATATCCAATCTATTAAAACAGGGTCCTATTTTTATCTACCCAAAAAAGTTTTTTTTTTAAATTTTGGACTCTTTCAGTTTCTTTATTAGGCTACCTTATATATTGGACCCGTATAAGTTTGTTATCATAATAACTATATACACGCTTCCTAAAGAACATAACCGGTTCACTTTAACTATACCAACATCTAATATACCAAGCCCTTCCGAAATTAAATGAAATGTTAAATAAATAACACAACCTGTCGACTTTATCTAAATCAAACTCTATCGTACAAAACAAACCAAACTTAGACCATATATTATTAGATATAATAACTTTAATGTCAGATTATGAGTTATTTGGTTCATCTTTCGACGTACGGAACATTCCAATAGGTGAAAAAAAACAATTTAACCCCACAATATACATTGCATACAAGCTACTCTCATATAGAGTTTTGATCATGTTCACTGTTTAGATTACATATGTTTAGTTTGATTTATTAAAATCAAAATTTCAATTATCAATGGTCTTATTCAGATAGTTTTAGATTATAAATCGTAGACTAAAATACTCTAACCATATCAATAGGGAGATTTTAGAAAATCTAAACTAACGTGTCTTGCAAACAAATCCAACAAAATAAGATTACCGGAATATGCTATATATCTATTTCATTTTTGGAATTCAGAATATCTTCGCAATA
>NC_027753.1:34837412-34857408 GCF_000695525.1 Brassica oleracea var. oleracea
TTGATCATCATGTTTTGATCCAAAAGAAAATACAGTGTGTTATTCAATCATACCAATTAAACAATTCATAGAAATAGTAATATACGTAGAACAAAGAATCGTCAAAACAACTACAGATATGCAACAAGAAACTATACTTCTAATTCATGCACTCAGTTTCATTTAGCAAGATACTATTTGTACAATCCTAAACCGATAGTCCTATAATAGTTCTACTGGTTTAGTCCGGGGTTCCTCAATACATATACATTCAAGATAGTACTAACCTTTGTTTTCTGAATTTTGTTTAGTGAACTCTTTTCGTCTTTATTTTGCAGTTCCTCATTTATCCAATCTTTACGAATGATGTACTGAGTCCATAAAGGTGAGTTTGTTAGCGTAATGTGACCAGGTAACATAAATTTAAACAAAAACAGAGCAATAAGAAAACAAAATGAAAAACAAGTAGAACTAACTTGATATACTCTCTCTTTCTATATATATTTAATCAAACACTTTACCTTTTTAATAAGCTATGTGCGGTTTGTCTTCTACTCTTCTTAAGTCTTTTTATGATCAAACTTTCGTTACCTGTCCAAAATCATATCAAGACTCCATTATGCTTGTGTATTCTGTTATATGATTATTCAATGTTGATTATACAAATGATGACAAGGAAACACAATTTTAAAAAATAAAGAGTCAACTTAACTTATCCTTTCGCAATCCCTTTCGTCTCTCGATGATGCAGTGCCAAATCATTAAGAGTCACAGCATTAAAATTATCGATCCGGAACCAAATCATGCCTTGAAAGGTCATAGTCATGCTCGATCTATAAATAGAGTATAAAGATCTATCAGAGCAAGATACCAAACCGATTTGGAGGTTTGATATAACCCTGATCGTTTTATTTGATAGTATACAGACGAAAACAATCCTAACCTTAATGACAGTAGATCGATTTGTGGAGATGATAGAGTGAACGATTTTGAATTTCTCATCAGCAAACGGGGGTAGATTCAACAGATTTTGGTGTGTTTTTATCGAGAAGACGATTAAGGGAACGAGATCACCGACAGAGAAGACCAAGAAAGTAAAGTTGTTAAGTTTTTTTCCCGACACGTTAAAGTTGTTCACCTTCCCGGAAAAAAAATCACTTTGGGCTTTATTTTGTTTTTCTTGGTCTTCTGTAACTAATGGACCAATTTCATTAGACTAAAAGTTTAATTCCTTCGAAATTAATGGGTCTATTATGTCTATCAATTTGATCATATGACCCAAAGGTGTTTATATTGGTTTGATTAAATTTAAAAAAAAAAAGAAAACAACCAAATGTGTGCATATATTCTATCAAAGTCTTAACAACAAAACAAAATTAAATAATAAGGAGTTTTCCAAAAAAACGTAAACTGTAAGGAAGAATTATATTATAAATGCATAATCAAAATGAAATAATCTAATCTCAAATAATTGTTATGAAAATTTGACCAAATTATATCCGCGCACAGCGCGGATCTGTATCTAGTTCTTTAGTAAGAAAGGAGTTTTGGTTATGAAGCTTTTATTTATCTTTGTGTTAGATGATATATGTAAAACACAAGTCATATCTTTCTTTATTTAATCATGTTCAAAATCATATATAGATGTTTAGTGTGGTTGTTTAAATGTTCACAGCAAAAAAAAATCACTAACCACTTGACAATTTTACTAATCATCACTACTGCTAATCATGTTTAGTTTTATAATCACTAACCAATAACACCACAAAAGAATGGCGAACATTTCGTGCACAATATAGTAGAAACATAAGTTCAAAAAAAAAAAAATACAGTAGAAACATGAAATATGAAAAATATTTGTTCTTTAATTTTTTAAATTGCCCTATGGAATCGCCACCACCTCGACAAAGGAAGTATCCAATGACTTGAAATCGCGTGACGAGTAATATCCTTTTAGCCTATGTACGAAGTGTGTCTGTCTCCTTTACTCGTTTATTTTTATATTCAGTTAACTAATGACATTTCGACACACACTCACACACACACACTTAATTAAGAGTCCATTAATTAATGCGATTAAGAGAAGGTAAAGTAGTAATTAGACAAGATACGAGTAACGACTAGAGTCAAACAATGCATATATTCTCGCACCATGATCCTTGTTTCGCGCTGCCTTATCTACTCATCTACTTGTATATTGTGAAACAATGCATTTTGTTAGTCGAGACGTGATTTGATGCACTTTAATATGTCATTCATTTACTAATAAAATGGATGTATAAGTAGTTATTAAAACTTGAAAGAAGTGAGATGAAACATTTGAGATTCATTAGATTTGTTGCTTAAAAAAAAGAGATTCATTAGATTATCGTAGCTTTTGATGTTGATTCTTGGAGTTGTCAATTTATTTACTTATAAGAGTAGTTGGAACCAGCTTAAAGTAAACAACAAGAAAGAAACAAAAAGATGTTGGTATCTTTTAGAAGAATTTTTTTTTTTTTTTTTGTAAATGGAAAAAAAATGTAAAAGCAAAATAAAGAGAAACGGGAAAGAAGGTGAAAAACGGTCCCCTTTTAATCTTTATTTGATAAAATCACTTTAACTCGAAAAAGAAGAATTTTGAAAGAGACTTCTGTTTTTATAGGAAATAATGCATTTTGTAAGCTAGATGATATTAAGTCTCTTATAGTGTCTTTTAGTAATTTTAACATCAAACAAATCTATCGTAAAGATAATATTGTCTAGAAAAATACATGAGATTTTTGTTGTTTCATATAAGTTCATCGGTTCCTATTTAGCTATTTTTTTAAAAAGATTCAAAAACTTAATGATATAGTTTTTTTTTGTGACAAAACATATTTTTTTTCTTAAATTTTTAGAGGAAATTAAGAAAGTACAAAAAAGCAGATAACCAAAAAATTGATTTGTTAGTTTTCCTAATTATTATTTTTGCACTATAATTTAAATTGATAGAAACAAAACTCCAACAAATTATTGGAAATGAGAGAGAGAGAGCTGATAGGTTGGTGAGAGACTGAGAGGTGAGAGACTCATGGGCTGGAACCTTATCAACCTTAGCAAGTTGAGCTATATGTGGACTAAACCTTATCATCCATTTGAGTTGGCAAAAAAAAAAAAAGAGTACAATAAAGGGCGGTGGGATTATAATCATGCGAGCCACGACGACCGTCGAAGATAATAAAAACGAGTCCATCATTGGGGCATTGAAATGACATAAAATCACTAAACAACAATTACTCATTCTGGTTGGCTTTCACATGGACACTTGAACTAGTTGGACCCCTCTTCGACTACGACACTAAGCGAGTTGAGCCCACCACTGAATTTAATTCAAAGAAAAAAAGTGTAGATCACATAATTAGCGAGTACGCTCTCTACATGATCAAAGCAGCTCCTTAGCTTTGGCATAATCCAAAGTCTCAATCAGCGTCTTGATGATGCCAAACCAAAGCCCTCTCTTTGAAGTCTATACTTGACCTATCCGTTGCTTCATTGTCTGGTCTCATAACAGGTTCCATTCCATCATTGTCTTCCACTATGTATCCGTGGACAAGTAACAAGTCTCCCGTTCATTCTTGCTATTTCACCTAAGTCCCACAAACAAAAAGTAGTCATTGTAAGTTTATTCAGAGCATCCATGGAAACTATAAAGACAAGACTCTGCATTGAAAGCCACTGAAAGAGATAGTAGCGGTGCCGCCAAATCTCTGGTCCGTTACGTAGCCTGGCTTAGAAGTGACTTCATCGACCTCAGCATCTTCCGACAACATGGCCACAACTCCTGACACTGGTGGTCTCAAGGCAGGAGATGACACTGTGCATAGCAATGCTAATCATGCCTTTCGCTCCTTTCCATGTTGAATTCTCTTAGCTCATCATCTATTAGTTCGACTTCACAGCTTTTCTTGTGTAGATTCCACGCCTATTCACCATAAATGCACAAAGGAATCACACTAGATTTTTGCAAACCCAATCAAGATGTGAACACTTATCCCCTGCAGCATCCAAATCAATCACAAGTGCACAATTAAGTACTTTTAGCTTGGCAGAAGCATGAATCACACACACAAAGATCCCACGCCAACAATGACACTGTTATGAACACAACTCCAAGCCAAGAAAGGATATACTCATATTAATTTGTATTAAAAAAACAACACCAATGATCCGACTACAACGAGCTACAGATGAACACCAGCTCAACAACCCAAAGGTTCAACAGAAAATGCATAAACCCGACGAACAACACTATGATTGTGTATATTAGAAGATGAGATATCAACGGCAAAGCCTCTGACACCAGTCTTCGCCTTAGTAAAAGAGTATCAGACACTAACAATAGTACCAGTCCTGTTCTTTCCCTTTGATGGCGGTATATTAACCACAGTTGGTGTAAAATCTGCGCAGCAATGTGTAAAGGAACCACTTAACACCATCAGGAGATAGTGAAAATTAAGGAAAAAAATAATTTGTCATTTGTGTTACCTGGTGTTGCACTAACGGCTGATACTAATGGCCCATAAGCCCCCTGAATCGGAATACAACATGTCCCTTTTCCAGCCCAGAAAAGATGAACTTCGAGGTAATTTTCTGATACATTTGCTTTATATTCTCTCTGAACAGCTCTAAGATTAGAGCCACCAGCTGTTCCCCGTACATCGAAATCCTTTTCAACAAGTCTTCCCTGGAACCAAATTAGGAAGAAGAAGATCAGTACACCAAAACATTAACTTTGTGAATAGGAAAGCTCGATCAGGCGGTGCAGACCTGGACATAAATGTCAAATCTTCTTCTTGCAACACCTCTCCAAGTGTTGGAACCTATCATTTGTATCTCAGCAAACTGAATTGTCACTGTATAGACTCCATTTTCTAGTCCCAACCCGTAATACCTTAGGGAAGATGCAGAGAGTCTTGCTGACTGAAAAAGCTCCGAGTCCAAAGTGTTGACGAACTGTGATTGTGAAGTCGCTATGTATATATTATTGCTGCTTCCGGCAAAAAGTCCTACGCTACTGGCTGCCCATCTCTGAGAAGCACTCACGAAGAAGGAAGCTGGCCCAAGATCCTCGTCCTCCTTCTCAAATAGTGCTCCGCTAACAGATCTTATCTCTGGCCCTCCGCAGTTGATCGAAAAGTCAGAATCTAGAGAAATAATAAACAATTTGTTTTTATAATAGTTAATGCACATAAAGAACAACGGTTGTGAAGATATCTGTTCGTTACACTTACAGATTCCTTTGCCCCTATTGCAGGGGAAGTTCTTTTGCATGCATTTTAGTCCTGGTAAAACTCTTTTAACCAAAATTTATATTTAAGAAAAAAAAAAAGACGAGTCGTTTATACACATTGCAATTTCAAGCACCAACAAGAACATATCCAAGATAATTACCTCTTGTCAAGACCTTTCAATGTGAAGTTGTTAGCAACTAGGTTGCTGCACAAATAACATACATATGATCATAATAAATATTTCCTATAAATAATTTTTTCCTGAGATTGAAGAACACAGTGAGTAAGTTAAAAATTATAGCATTTTGTTTACTTACAGTTTCAAGTTCGGTAAGCTGACCCATGAAGGAAGAGTTCCAGACAAATTATTGTAGGACACATCTCTGTAAGTATAAAGAAAGAACAATTAGTAGGATCTACACAACATGTTATACATTCCATAACAGCTTCCTGATTATATTGGCGAGTCTTCCACGCCACCAAGAGTGGAACAGGGTTCAACTCGACTAAGTGCCGAGTAAAAGGTGAATGAAACTTGAGTATCTGTCAAACCTTCCATAAAGGATTTTGTTACTCACATATTTCTCAACGACTGACTCTTTTGAGTGGGCAAGAAAACATTCAACTTGTTGTTTCCTAGAAACCTGATATGAAGACAACATTTGTTTCAAACAATTACTCGGGTTTTGAATAAAGACTAAAAAGAATCAGAAAATATATCAATCTTACAAGTGACTAAGTCGACTTAAGTTGAAAAGTGAAGCCGGTATTGGTCCATGTAGTTTGTTGAAGCTTAAATCGCTGTAAAATAGACATGAATTATATGGTAACACATTAAACGATTCAAGTTAAGAAAATAAAAATTTGGTTATCACCAATTCTAAGATCATTTCATATTATTGGTGTCTCACGCTTTTACAGAAAAGATCCTAAAACAGCTTTCAGAGCATATTGATGAAACGTACTTACACTTGTAGCAAACTTGAGTATTCTCCAATATTAGAGGGTATTGTCCCTTCGAGATTGCTGTTCCTCAATACTCTACAACATAAATCATCAATGCTAAATACACGAAGGGGAGATAAACTATTCAACAGTAAATTAATCTGATCATGAATAGGAGTAGAATCCAAATCGAAGCTGCCTTACAATATACTTAGAGATTTCATGTTTTTGATGAATTCAAGAGAAGAGCTTCCATTGGATATATCACCTAACCTCCTACGTTTAGGATATAAATATGTGAGAAAGCAAAAGATGAGAAACCGTAAACAATAAAGATTATGACAAACAATGCAACACGTACAGTTCTGTCAAAGAAGATAAGTTAGAAAATGACGACGGTATCGGACCACTCAAACCAGTTCCGAGAATTCTCCTGCAGTAAAACAAGAACCCATCGTTTAATCCCAAATTAAAATGCAGTGAAGAGTTTTACCACATATATCAATATTAACATATAATACATTAAAACAAGAGCTATGGAACAAGTCCACTATATACAACTCTGTAGAAAAGAAATCTTCTTACAAGGAAACAAGTTTGGTCCAGTTTCCTATAAAGTCTGGTATCCGACCTGTAACTTCCAGATCCATCATCCAACTGATACAACATTGAGAGAAAAAAATCACCCCAAGACCAAAAAAATGTGAAGTAATATATAGCTGCAGACATCTAACAATAAAGTTTAGATTTGAAGTCAATATATCTTACACGACTTGCAGCTCCACAAGATTAGCAAATGATAAGGGTATTTCCCCGCTAAGTCCAGAACTATCTATATAGCTGCAATACATGTAAGATAATCTGGAAGGTTAAGGTTGCATATCTATGTTAGATGCATAAGCATTTGACAGATACACTCACATTTGTTGTAGTTTTGTACAACTCCCAATCTCAGCTGGGATGGAACCAGAGAAGTTATTTGAACTGACAGCACTGCATAAAATATATATATAGTAAGGAACCATCAAAATCCTCAAGAAGCATTGTAAAATACATCATATAAGCTTACAGCGATTTCAACTCTCTAAGCAAACCGATTTCCTTAGGAATAGGGCCAGACAACGCATTGATCCCAAAAGTCCTACGTGAAAGACAAGAAAAAAATGTTTGTAAAAAGGTTCATTATTAAAAGAAAGTCTCTCACATCCTTACAGCCATTCCATCCGAGTCAGGTTTCCAATTGCAGGAGATAAGGGTCCTGTCAGAAAATTTTGACCCAAGTTCCTGAAAAAAAGATGAAAGATGTGAACTTTGAGTCTCAATAAGTGTGTTAGCTCTGTTTTGACGAAACTATATAGTAAAAAGCATACAGATTCGTGAGGTAATGCAAAGTCCAGAGCTCTTCAGGTATAGTTCCTACAACATCTATAGCATAAACCTTCCTATGAAATCAAAAAAGAAACCCAAAAAGAGCTCTTTTAAGTTGGAGAGCCATTAAAACATGTCTGCAACAGTTAGTGATTTCGCAGTGGGAGAATATGTGTCGAACACTTGGGGTGCAAGAGAAGGGTAGAGATCCATTTACAGTGCTGTGATGCGGCAGATTGTGGAGTTGACGAAATTACAATCGCATTTTATTAGAGGGCTATATGCACGGCTGTCGATGGTGACACCGTCGTCTATGGCGGCGCCGGAGCAAAGCTCGCCGCTGATGTTCCATTCTCTAGGCGCACGAATCTTCCATGTCGCGAAGATGGAGTTCAATGCACGCGCTGTCAATTACTTATCCCATTAATTTTAAAGGCACGCGCTGTTTATATATTAGTCCATCCTTTTCGTAAAGATAGATTTTCCGAAAATTTAGTGTATATTAAAAAAACACATTAAATCATTGTAAAAAATATATTGTTTTACGTAATTTTTAATTTTCAATAATTTTTAACCAATAATAATTTAATAAAATCAATTAATTTTCTTAAAATTTATAACTTTATCATAGAAAACACAAAGTATCTATTTTTGTGAAACAATTTTTTTTTCTAAAACATCTATCTTTTTGAAACAGAGAGAGTATTCATTTTGATCGATAAAAATTGAAAAATTCATAGTTATTTTTTAGCTTTTTTCACAAAATAGAAAAAAATGATCAAATATATTTTATTAAAAAGTAAATATACAGTTATACTTTAAAGTTACCTAATCTAGACATATAATTTAAAGTGAAAGAGTGTGATTTTAAGAATGAGATTTTAAAATTTTTAAAATAAAAAATAAAAATAAAAATTTTCAAAATAAAAGAAGCTATTGGTCATTTTTTAAAAGACTATTTGTGATTAAAAACTTAAAATGGCTATTTAAGATAATTTCCCAAAAAAAATTTACTTTTCTATAATAGAATTTATAATTAATTTTTATTAACCTAAAACCAATAAAATAAAAATCAACGAAACACCTCATCTATTTACAATGTTTTACAGTTAGAACCAAACTAAAATAATCAGTCCAGAAACAAAATTATATCATTCACTTTTTTCAGTTTTTCTATCCAAAAAGTTGAAACCAAAACTAATCCGATACAGAGAATCCTGACTAAAAACCAAAAAAAATTTAAAAAAATTGAAGAATAAGTTTCATTACAATTTGAATTTGAACTAAACAATCCGTAATATGTTAAATTTTACATTGGATATTATTAATTACAAGCCAAATATAGAAATAAAAACAAATTAAACAAAAAGTAACTTGAACATTTAAACATAGGAAAATTGCATCCTATAGCTACACAAAAAACTCAAATTAGCTAACTACCCAAAATTTCCTTCTCTCTTCCATCTTCTTCCTATCTCTTTTTACTCTCACTCTATAAATCTAATTTTAGTTTTTTTTTGGCTATTTTACAAATTTTCCCTTAAACATATATGCTCTTCGTTTAATTAAAATAAATGTTTTAAAAAAAAGTTGTCCGCAGATAATTGTTTTAATTTTTATGATTTAATAATAATATATTGTAAAATTAATTAAATATTATTAATTTAACTTTACTAAAAATTAATAATATTTAAATATATATTATATATATATATATTTATGATATAAATTTAAATTTTTTAAATATATGTAAAACCACAGAAAATATATCTCCGTGGAACTAGGTCCCACATACTTAGCTACAGACTGAACATAACTTTTTGAAAGAGAAAGAAGACAGACCTTCGTCGGGATGAGTAGAGGCCCCAGTACGATTTTGAGCTCTAACCACATGAACTGAACAGAGGATACACAAGAACCATACAGTTAGGAGCAGACATGGATACAGTCGTAGCCTGGGCATCATCGTCGACCAGAGAATAAATTGCGAGAGAGAGAGAGAGAGTCCTATGTTTTACTCTTGACTCAAAAACACGACTCTGTTAGTGTTTTATCCGAACTTCGATACATTTTTCTAGTTTGCCATCTGAGTGTAAACACACCATTCCTCCTTAGCGTAACTCACGCGCGTTGACGAAGACTTAAACAATGCCACGCGGTTCCACCATCTTGGACCGTGACACCAAACACTAACGTTAATCCACCACTTACTGTCTTGTCTAATGAAAATCACACTTGAAAATGGGACCAAAACACACGTAAGTCAATGGAAGTAATGAAGTCTATGGCTGTAAAATGGTAGTCAATGGACGTAATAATAAAGTCTATGGCTGTAATTGCTAGTCAAGTTTAGGAATACTGTGAATACAAAATTTAAAAAATAGAACATAGAACATAGATGATTAGTGGATAGAATAAAATAAATGGAACGAGTAATATCAAAGAAATGTTTTTGGTAACATAAATGGTAACTTCTTAAAAAAAAGAATGAAATTAATATTAATGTATTAATAAAATATACTTCTTTGTATCATTTTAAGTGATATTTAAATATTTTTATTTTGTTCCATAATAAGAAATGTTCTTATTATCTAGATAAAATTAAATGTCAATTGAAATTTGTGACTAATTACAGAGTATTATTTTTTTACTGGTTCGACTATCTTTATTTAATGTTATTTTTAGGTAACCAAGATAAATGGTATAAAAATTTGTATTTTCGTAATCGTCGCGTAAAAACCTTCGGCACCAACTAAATAAAACAGAGGGAGTGTAAACATATATTTCATTACAAATCAATAAAATAATGTTTAAAACAAAACACAAACATTTATTCAAATTTTAATTTTGTACTAAACATTTTTATTGTCTAACATGTGACGTTGAGAATGAGATCTTATATAATAAAGGAGACTTTAGTCTCTCCTTATGAAGCCACATCATCAATAGGAAAGAGGCAAATCGCTCCACGTGTCACATACTAGAGTCCTGCAATTTTTCTCTCCGACGCTTTTAACGCTTCTCATAAAAATAATGTGATCTGGGCTTTTATTATAATAGCTAGAGTAAGCCCATACATTGAGCCTGTTAGACACCCATTAGGTTTGTCTCCCGTCTTCCCCGACGATGAGATTTCACCAAAATTATGAACGCGTCTAGCTCTTTGTAACGTATCACCTTCAATAACTCTGTTCATTACTCTTAGTTTTCTTTGACTACTCCACTCAGCCCACTTGCATTCATTCAACCGATTCGTTTTACACCATAACCACCGGCTGAAGCCTCCACTATAAATGTCGTACTTTTCTGCGATGTTTAGTTCAACTCAAACAAGATCCAAAATAATACTCTTTCCTAGCAATCGATTTCAATGGCGGGTTATCCCCGATTGATTGATTAGATCTTTCTCATCACTGATGCTTGATTCATCTCCCTTGTGATTATAAATCCTCACTTTTCAGTAAGGCGAATTCGAGTGTAGGTATTCCTTGGGTGAGGTTTCAAGACGTTGCGGTCCGTTCGGTTTGGAGTATGAAGACATGAAGTTCTGGTCGTGTTCTGACGGCGCTTTAACAAATACCTAGGCCGACTCTCCGAGTTCTTATTCTACGGTGGTAGAGTTTAGATTTTCAATCAATTGGGCGTTTATATGCGAAGGTTTCTAAGCAATGCAAGCGAGTGAAATATGATCTAGAGGCTCAAGCGACGATTATTGAAGTTTTTTCAAGCACCATGGATGATGTTCTAGAACTGGAACTAGGATTACGGTGGTGGTTTGACAAAAGAAAAGGATTATGGTGGTGGTTTCGCTGGAAACGAGATAGCGATGACATCACATCTCGAGATCTTCATAGCTTCTCTTAGATTACACGTGCTGGTCATTAAAATTGTTATTGGGCTGTAATCTTAATTTGGGCTTCCTCCTTGCATTGTAATATTTATTTGCCAGTTTGGGTTTAATGAAATGGTAGGCACGTTAGGGGCATAATGTTGCAGCTCAATGTCCCACTGCAAAAGAAATTTGAACCAGAAGCACATGAGATGGTGTGTGATAAAGTTACATTGCAGTGAAACTGAAGTGGAAAGAAAGTTTAAACCTTTTTAGCAATTTTCTCAAAGCTAGGCCTGTTGATAAGAGAGAAGGCAAAAATAAAAACATCTGCTCCTCTCTATAACTCATCTAAGCCTATTGTAATCTTCTTGACCTGTAATATAATAAAATACCAAATACGATACTCCACAATATTCATAATAAAACACCAAAGATACTGCCCAAGAATCATAATCTGTCTGATAATAGTTTTGAAAAACATGAACGAACTTTAATCATGAATTCAGGAAGCATTTTTTTTATATCAAATGGTTGACAAAGACAAGCGTTAAGAGTAAAGATCCATTCTTTTTAAAATACTTAGAAACTTCTAGATTGTTGAGAAACAAAGTCATCATTTCTCCTAAAGGGTCAAAATATTAGAATTTGACACAATGTTGAGAATACAAACCTGATAGAAGAACAAGACTTTTAACGAAAGTGACAAATTATTTTACGAGCAGTATCCCAAAGACCAAGATTGACAGTTTTGCCATTGACTACATCATTTGCATAGATATTGTCGAACACTGTTGGAACATATCCTGTAATAACAAGGACAACATTCACCAACAAAAGCCAATAAAAAGACAGTTCACTAGAGAGAGAGAGAGATGGATATAGTTGGATAAGTGTTGCAAGAGTACTTGAGTAGGAGATAAGAAGACAAGTTTAGCCCACAACTCCAACACAAACAGTGACGCACTTTATAGCTGCTGTTGTTGTTGATACTGATGCCGCAGCCAAAGAAGCTGACATTTGATTGAAATATGAGAATGGTACTTTGAGTTAGCTTCGCTTTCACTTTTTGTACTCATGGTTAAGTATATAAGGAAACTGAGACTTAGATGAAAAGCTGCAAAATTTTAAAATCTTAGAAAAAAGAGTAAACTTTAATTTCAGAGGCAAAACTATTTGAATGCATATACTTAATTCATCTTAATTGTAATATCGTAATAAATCAACTTTTTAAAAAACTTTATTTCATATTTTTTGAAACCTCCTATAGTGAATAGCATAGAGAAATAAGCACGGAGACCATAGCTTTAAAACCGATATGTCATACCGGCAACAACGGAGTAAGCTGATAAGCGACTCTAAGAACGCCAATAAACAAGGAGCGAATCGATTCAACCCGGCCAAAACTAATCCCACGAAACAGATTAGTGAAGGAACGAAACCGAGGAGAATTCAAAGGCGAACACCAAGGAGTCCGGAGACATGCAAGCTTAGAGAGGAGTCACAATCACAACCGCTCAATCGAAGCTGACTACGAATCAGAGAACATGCAGACAGATCTAGAACAGAGGAAGCAAAAACAAGGCAAAAGAGAAACCTTGATATGAAAAAGAACAGAACACAACTAGATCTGAAGAGAAAACTCGCGTGCACCAATTCATCCTTGAAGCTTGATCCTTCGCACCACCGAAAACACAAACTAAAGCTTAAATGAGAGGAGAAACCAGTTCCGGTAATTGAGAAAGCCACCGGAGCCAGTCACCAAAACTGACAAAGCTTGACTAAGATGAGAGGATTTTAGAAAGAAGTATTTTAGGACCAATCTACTTATACAACAAAATACAAACGACATCATAGTCAATTGTAAATTCATGTAAAAATAAAACATGCAAACCGGCGCGCAGCGCCGGAATACCACTAGTATACAATATAGTTTGCAATCCAAATATCTTTAGCAATGAGGCTTGTGTCTCATCCTCATTTCAAACATTATGATCATCATTTATATCATTATTAATAATGATATTTGGATTACCATGAAAAACATCATTTCATATTTCTTCTTTAGTTTGGTAGCTCTTCACAAAATCATCCCTTTTCACAAGTTTTTTTTTGTTGCTAAAATTCCTTTTTCACAAGTTGGAACCGTATCAGTACATTTTCATAATGTCCTCCAGTCTACCTGTACAAACTCAACATTTCCAATGTTGCTTTGACAGTTTGACGGATAAAATTGTGAAGTCTCTCGTTGTCGCAAATATAATAAGCATTTGTATAGAAATACCATAACTGCTATGTGTACTATCTAAATCTCATACAAAACAATATCGACCATTTCCTTCTAAACGGTTAGATATAACTTTCAAACAATATCTACAAACATTTATTCCATTACTCCAAGTATTTCATGAAACTTTAGTTCTATTGTTTTTTTTCTGTTTTTCCAAATCTTAAACCATATTGCATATTATTTTACCCATAAAGAAGATTGCAACGCATACACTGTGTGTGCGTGTGTGTTGTAAGCCATATATACATTTAAGTAGCTCGCAAAGACCTATAAATCTCTCTCGACTCATTCTCACTAACCTTTAACATGAACCTTCATCCTCATAATCTGATTTCAGATCATACACCATCATTTATCTTTCTTCTTGATACCTTGGTCCTTTGTAGAAAAAATTTCACTAATAGTCTATCGCAGGAGCATCTTCTTCTTGTATCAACTCAGTTAACTCTTCATCAGACATATTTTCAATTTCACTTGAAAGTAATTATGTAACGCGAAGAAGTGCTTGATAAAATGAAGATTAATACAAATTTTTTTTTTAGCAAATTAATAAAAATATTTTATTAAAAAGAAAGGATGAAATAATATTTTTTATGGTCTTAGTAGAAACGGAAAATAATATAACCAAACTAGCTTAAAACCAGAACTTACGAATAAGCAGAATGAAGAAGATTGATGCACGAGTCAAGAATCTCTTGATCATCAGCTTTGTGTATATCGAAATCTTTATCTAATAGAGTCTATCTTAGATAAGATGAATGAAGGAAATATTATTTTTGAAAAGCTTTGACATTTTCTTGGTAAAGAAGTTTATACATCAATCTTAGACCCCCAAAAAAAAGGGTTTATACATCAATCAATCATATAACAAATAGATTATCAAATGCTATTACTCTATTCCGCATTGTCTTGACAACAATCGGGAACAATGTATACAATATGTGTTATACACAATACACCAGTATGATCTGTACAAAAGTTTTTTTAAAAGTCAAAAAAAGAAGAAACTACTCTCTGTCCGACCCAAAGTGAGTTAACCTTTAGCAGAGCCTCCACAATACAAAAATTTCTTGAGCTACAATCTATTTCACTTTTCAAATTAACACACCAAAACCATGTACAAAATAAAAAGACGAATATACCCCTTTTAAACATGGTAGATCATACCAACTTCTAACGTCGACGCATGAGGAGATGTAAGTGCGGTTCTTGGACCTCTAGTGTTCCTCCTAAGAAACTCATATTCAACGTTAATAGCCACTCTCTTCACCAACCCTGACCCGTGCTTCGCTCTCATATACGCGTTTCCCATTATATAAGCCACTCCTCCCTCACGCGCCTCCGTTAGCTCCATCAACTCCTCTCTAGTCTCCTTCTCTATCTTCGGAGTCTCCGGCTCTAGTCTCCTTCTCTATTCTTCTTCTTCTTCTTCTTCTTCTTCTTCTTCTTCTTCTTCTTCTTCTTCTTCTTCTTCTTCTTCTTCTTCTTCGCTCCCGTCGAGATCCTCGACCCCTTGCATGTACGTCCAACAAGTTCCGACCACCGACATCCTCTCATAATCATCATCATAATCATCATCATCATCATCATCATCATCATCATCATCATCTCCATTCGTCTCCGCGACCGCTGTTTCAGCTTCAGAACGCACAAACTCCGCGATTATAGTGTTTTGTTTACTTACAGTTTCAAGTTTGGTAAGCTGACCCATGAAGGAAGACTTCCAGAAAAATTATTGTACGACACATCTCTGTAAGTATAAAGAACAACAATTAGGATCTACACAAAATTTTATACATTCCATAACAGCTTCCTGATTATATTGGCAAGTCTTCCATGCCACCAAGAGTGGAACAAGGTTCAACTTGAATAAGTGACGAGTAAAAGGCGAATGAAATTTGATTCTATATCAGCAGCATATCTGTTAAACCCTCCACAAAGGATTTGTTACTCACATATTATATCTGTGTCGTCGGGGACGCCGAGATATAGCATTGTAACACATTTAACGATTCATGTTAAGGAATGACCGAGAAGAAAATAAAAATTTGGTTATCACCAATTTTAAGATCATTTCATATTGTTGGTGACTTCACATATCGTCACACGCTCTTTTACAGAAAAGACCCTAAAACAGCTTTCAGAGCGTACTGATGAAACACAGTCTCATTGACGTATGTACTTACACTTGTAGCAAACTTGAGTATTCTCCAATATTAGAGGGTATTATCCCTTCGAGATGCTGTTCCTCAATACTCTACAACATAAATCATCAACGTTCAATACACGAAGGGGAGATAAACAATTCAACAGTAAATTAATCTGATCATGGAACTGGAGTAGAATCCAAATCGAAGCTGTCTTACAATATACTTAGAGATTTCATGTTTTTGATGAAGTCAAGAGAAGAGCTTCCACTAGCTATATATATCACCTAGCCTCCTACATTTAGGATATAAATATGTGAGAAACCAAAAGAAGAGTAACAATAAAGATTATGACAAACAGTGCAACACATACAGTTCTGTCAAAGAAACTAAGTTAGAAAATGACTACGGTTTTAACCACTCAAACCAGTTCCGAGAATTCTCCTGCAATGAAGAGTTTTTCCCCACATAGTAAAATTAACATCCCCTATTGAGAAACAGTTGAAAAGATGTAATCTCAATTTTGTAATAATTAAAAAAAGATCACCTGCTTATGTGTCAATCAATTAGGTATTTAATTAGTCATATGTGTCAGCCTCACATTGAAATTAAAAAACATGTTGGTCCAATTCGATTTTTATATCTATCTAGAAACATTTAATACCAACTATATGATATCATATGATATTAACTAAAGAAAAGTAGCTATTTATTATATATTATTTCCTTAAATAAAACTTACGGAATTACCTAATGTAATTATGATATATATAGTAATTAATGATTTTAAATAATGAAGATTTGCTAATAATCTGTATGTTTTCTATCATTTTTTTTAATTCTTTACTATTAAAATAAATTACACAATTACATTAATCATATATTAAAATTTTAGATTTTTTTTGTATATGTTGTAGTTTGAATTTTTCAAAACGAGTATAAATTACTAAAACTGTTAAAAGTCTCACATAAACTTTTGTGATCAATGTTTAATTTTTTTTCTATAATAAGATACAATGATAATAAAATCATATAAATAAATAATTTTATTTTAATAGGTGTTTATGTTAATATATATATATATATATATATATATTTTTATCGTTTAAATTTAATTATATATTATATACGATAGATAAGATTGATTGTTTTGATTTATTTATTGTAAAATGATTGCGAATAAACAAGAGCGGTTATTTGATTTATATGTGCAAGCCAATTTATTACATAATAGTAACTGATTTCTTAGTTATTTAATATATAATTATTATTTTGTTATTTTATAATATGCAGAAAAATATAAAATAAGTATTTATTCTGCACAAGGCGCAGATCTTAACCTAAGTATGTATCTCTTTAATAATTTTGAATCTTAAATATTTTCTAAATCTCAGGCCAAAATAAAAGAAAGAAATGAGAATAAACTCAAAAATCAATATTTATATCGAGCAATAGCCAAAATGACACAAAAAAAAGAAAAAATTTGAAGATAGATAGGATTGACACGTGAACGTAAACTTCTCATAACCATAATTAACTTTTAAATTGCTAAATCATGATATAAAACCAAGCTGACATAGTTTCATTGTAACCAAATAGTAAGCATGAGATTTTTCGGCCTAAACGTTAGGTTTTTATGCGATAAAAGTTTTTTTGACCTAAAATATTTTCAAAAATGAGATCAGTTCATTAGTAAACAAATTATATAATTAACAAAAAAAGTTTTTAAAAATTGTTGAAGGGGCAAATATATTAATTCGATCAGTGATATAAATTTTTTTTTAATACGATATTTCTTAAATAATTTTCATATAAATTTACTCTTCGCAACGCGCGTTTCTTACCCTAGTATAATAGTAAAATAAGAGCAAGGGAACAAGTCCATTATATACATAATACAACTCTGTCGAAAAGAAATCTTCTTACAAGGAAACAAGTTTGGTCCAGTTCCCAATAAAGTCTGGTATCCGACCTGTAACTTCCAGATCCATCATCCAGCTGATACAACGGTAAGAAAAAATCACCCCAGCTGCAATAGATGTAAGAGATTCTTAAATATATACATAGTTGCGCAATAACTACAGAGACGGCGAACGCTAAATGATCTCGAAGGTTAAGGTTGCAATCTATATAAAATACATAAGCATTACACAGATACACTCACATTTGTTGTAGTTTTGTACAACTCCCAATCTCGGCTGGGATAGAACCGGAAAAGTTATTTGAACTAACAGCACTGCATAAAAAGGAACCGTTAAAATCCTCAAGAAGCAATGTATTTCAACAAAAACCAAGAAGATACGCATTGATCTAAAAAGTCCTACGTGAGAGACAAGAAAAATGTTGGTAAAAAGGTTCATTATTAAAAGAAAGTCTCTCATATTCTTACAGCCATTCCATCCGAGTCAGGTTTCCAATTGCAGGAGACAAGGATCCCGTCAGAAGTTTAGACCCAGGTTCCTGAAAAAAGAAATAAAAGATGTGAACTTTGAGTCTCAGTGAGTGTGTTGGCTCTGTTTTGATGAAACTAATATAGTATAAACCATACAGATTTGTGAGGTATTCCAAAGTCCAGAAACAAGGCTTCTTGGCTATCATATTGCCATCAATAATTATATATGCTTATATATATAGATCATTAACATATGTTTACAAAGTTTATACAACAAAGTAAAAGAATTAAAAACTTAAAGAGACTCACCTACACATCAAACAACCATTAACATTGTGAGAAAAAAAAAAATCCAAAACTTACCATGAAAAAGGAAATGCATGTTTTGGTTCTATTTGATTTGTGAGCAATCGATCTATCTTCTCATCTACTGGGCCTAAGATGGGATTTCTTTAAATCAATGGTTTAGTTAAACTCTTCATTGGGTTACTTAGATATGGACTTTAATTAGACTAACATGTGATGTGAAAGTCTTTTGACAGCATTCTACTAGTAGATAGTTTCCTTAAACTTCCTATTATATGGTAAAAAGTACTAATGTAATTCCCAGCTAGTACTATTTGTATCTGAGGGAACTGTTCCGGGAGGGCATATGCATCATTTCACTCCTAATGTATCTTTTTTCTTTTTAATACTACTCTTGGTGACAATTGAAACATCCTTATTGCAAAAGTTATGTTCAAACCTGATATCTTGCATCTATTGTTTTATCCATTTATCCATGTGCATTTTGATCATATAGATTAGGATTTAGCCATGTTTAGGTTGCATTTTGCATACATGAGTCCTTATCAGGTATTGGAGTACCACATGGAGTTCTTGGAGGCACTTGGAGGCATTTGGAGCTCAAAAATGAGTGTTTAGAGTGGTCATTGGGCGAGCAAGGCATGGGAGCGACCAGTCTGGAGCGACACCACCAAGTCGCTCTGATCACCCTACTGGAGCGACCTAACCAGAGCGACAGGGAGAAGTCGCTCGCGGTTTCATCACCCAGAGACGCGAGAAGGAACCCGGAGCGACCTCTCGCAGCGACACAGCGAGGTCGCTCCCGAAGCCTAGAGCGACTTGTCGGAGCGACGGGCTGAGGTCGCTGCGCGTTTTATTTCTACTCGAACTTGTGATTTCTCAAGGGCCTTTTGGTCATTTCATTATGCACGTTTTTATTTTCTAAACCTATGTTTTAATACTCTAGGAGCCACCAAGAGGGGGATCATCTTTGTTCTTAGAAAAAACCACCAAAAACCTTTGGAAAGTCATCTCTTTGAATCAATTGATCAGTTTATTATTGAGAATTCTGTGTTCTTATCTATTTCCTGTGTTTCTCTACATGATTAATCTGAAATCCAACATGGGTTTAAGAGGAATCATGGAGATTAGTGAGTAATCACCTTTTGAATTCATGGGTTAGGGAGATTGAGGGTGATTAGGTTAGAACTAGGATGTTTTAGTGCAGATCATTCATATTTCCTTGCTAGTAGAGTGAGCATAAAGCATCTTCTGAGTTGGCCACTGAGTAGTTGAACCTTAGGCATTTCCCCCCCGAAAGGTGTTCGAGGAAATGCCCGAGACAACTCTTCTTAGCTTTTAGCATACTTTGCCAAAGACATTTGTTGTTAAAGATGCTAAGATAGCTAATAGACTTGTTAGTAATGATTGCTTTCACATTATTCAACCAAAGACATTTGATGTTTGAGATATGTTAGCAAATGAGCATTCATCTAGACATAGAGCTTG
>NC_027753.1:34863712-34880743 GCF_000695525.1 Brassica oleracea var. oleracea
ACGTTTTACATTTCTAAAACCTATGTTTTAAACATCTTTGGTAGCCACCAGGCAGATTATCTTTGGATCTATTGAGAAAGACACAAAAACTCTCTTGAGAAGTTCATCTCTTGGATTTTTGATTGTTATGTTCTTGTGTTCTTGTTGATTTCTTATCTATTTCTTTACATGATTAATCTGAAATCCAATATGTGTTTAAGAGGAATCATGGAGATTAGTGAGTAATCACCTTTTGAATTCATGGGTTAGGGAGATCAATGGTGATTAGGTTAGTTCTAGGATGTTTTAGTGTAGATCATTCATATTTCCTTGCTAGTAGAGTGAGCATAAAGCATCTTCTGAGTTGGCCACTGAGTAGTTGAACCTTAGGCATTTCCCCCCCGAAAGGTGTTCGAGGAAATGCCCGAGACAACTCTTCTTAGCTTTTAGCATACTTTGCCAAAGACATTTGTTGTTAAAGATGCTAAGATAGCTAATAGACTTGTTAGTAATGATTGCTTTCATATTATTCAACCAAAGACATTTGATGTTTGAGATATGTTAGCAAATGAGCATTCATCTAGACATAGAGCTTGCTTAGAATTGTGTCTAGGCTTAAGGTTGATAGTTTGATTGATCATTTGCCATCCTTAGTTCGATACTTGATCACCCAAGGTCTAATCCCTATGCCCATGAGTTCTCTTTTCCCTTAGTCAAGAAGTATCATTCTGTTATTGCTTTCTAGTTTTAGTCATAGCTTAAAACCCATCTAAATCATTGGTTGCACTTAGATTAAGTGAGTACTTGCATTCTCAGTGCTTTTATATCCCTCAGAACTGGTTCGACAATCATTTATACTACAGCATTTGTCTTAGGAGCCTTGAAAACTCCTAACATCAAAACCTGGCCATAAAAATTGTCTAAAGAACCTTATCAGTACTTCCCTTTTGATCTACAGGCTGAGGTTGCAGCATATGGTCCACGACTAGTACTCAGGTCAGGAAAATCACATTGTCACTTTCGACAGCCTCTCTCAAACTTATCTATTGCTTTAGGTTGGTGTCACTGATATCGCCAATGTTAGTTTGATCTTAGTCATCATGCTACAATGTTTAAAGATAAAAACGGTTAGAGAAAAGTACACGGGAAGAAGTTTTGTGATGTTGCATCTAACTGCAGTTTCCTAATAGAATGGCTTGCCTATCCCTTTAACATTTATTTTCATAGGAAACTTGATTGAATCAGATTAGCTCACTTCTAAAAAAACCATATAATGTGACCATCACGAGTTGTTGCATAATATTGCATTATACTGGTGGAGGGTGAGAATCAATGCTTGTTATATTCTGTGACTAAAGTCTTGCCACATGTGGAAACTCATATGCTCTTCTGGATCCTTGGCCTAAACATAAACCGTTCCTACGTTTTCCTATATATTCGGGTCGGGTTCGGATGCAGCTTCGGGTATCGGGTAAAGTGCCCAGGCCTAGTTAATTAGGTACAAGGATTTTTTTTCCCATGTTTTTGTCCTAAAAAAGACTTTTCGGGTCATTACCATTCTCTGATATCTTGTAGGGTATATTGTAGATATGGGTTTAATCAAAACCTGTCCTTTTGAATGCAACAAGACGGACCCGTCATACTCATTCACGTTGGCATCTATTAAGTGGAGTCTACGGTATGTGAATCACAACACTTTGTGTTCATTGATAATGATATACACATATGTGGAGAGAAAGAGGTTTTTGATTCATTTGGTTTGCCAAAAACAAAACAAGAAAACACAAAAGCAGAAAGTTTTATTTGCTTTGCTTTGGCTTATTGATTATGTTCTTATCTCGAAATTACAAAGTTAATGAGAATAGTAACATCATGGACAGATTTTGTGCATCTCGCCAAGAACCGAAGCTAGCAACGAAGACTTTCCCTGATCCAAAGGTCCCTACAATCGATTGATACTACCACTACAAGAGAAGAACGAAACAGAGTGAAGGAGATTGATATATAGGAAAATACCCAACTCATTAACCTAATAAAGTAGGTTCGAAATTTTCATCATTCAAACAACACAACAACTTAAATAACAAGTTTCGAGAGAAATAGAGGAGACATATAATAAAAATATCTTTTAACATAAGCAAGATCAAGAGTAAGAGAGAGTAAGAGTTATTCAGCATCTACTTCTCTCCGAGGAAGAGGAGATCCTCCCACGGAGCAGATGCTGCCTCGCCTCTTCGACCTCCATTGCTCCCTCAATGATGCAGCTGGTGTAGGTTGCGTTCTCCAGATCAACCAACTGGCGCTCTAAGAAGGAAGCAGTTTCGGCGGCGGCTTTACGTCTGGACTCCAATGTAGTTTTCTCTAGAGGGAGCCTTTGCTTTCTCTAACAAACACAAAGACATTAAAAAAAATGGGGTTGCAAGTTTTTTTTTTCAAATCCGAGGCAATAATAACATTTCATACTAACTATTGCATCCATGGCATTGTTCTCCAGAGTGACATGTTTGTGAATTTCCGCATCCAGAGCCTGGACAATGTCTTTATGAAGCTTGATCTTCTCTTTCACAGAAGATTCTTTAGTTTCCACAACCGCCGTACCGTCAACTTCTAGGGAAGTTCCACACCCCAACAAATTACCCATTTTATCTGATACAAAACAAATTCGAATTAATTTTGAGAAAGAAGAAGAAAAAAAAAGCAAACAGAACAAAAAAAAACGAGAACCTGATGATATAGCAAGAAGGAAACACGGAGTGGGTAGATTGTAGCTTTCTTCATGATTATAAGGAGGAGGAGCGTGCGCGATCAAGAGAGCAGATGCATGATGAGATTTCAAGATCTGGTTAGAGTTGAAAAACACACGAAAACTCGTAAACTAGCTTTGATTTCTCAAGGGAAAAAAATTAACAAGTCAAAGTGCAGTATCTAAGGCCATAAGAGGCAAGGCAACAAAAGACTGGAAAGTATCAAAAAGAAAGAAAAAAAGAATTTCAAAATCATGAGAATTCCTTCTATCTCATGAGATATTTTAAAATCTATACTATATAAAATTTGAGGTTATAAACCATTGAGAGCGTCCATGTAGGATTTAAAAAAATGTTTTGTATTTAAGTCAAATAATATAGTGAATAAGTAATGTTATGATTGAAAAGATATCTAAGAAAGATTTTTGGTTCGTTGATTGTATGTTTTGTATTACTATTTAGAGAGAGAAATAAAAATTTGGCAAAAGATATGTAAAAAATTAGGAAAACATTAGCAATTTTTTTTAAAAAAGAACGAAATGGTAACGAGAAAAATAAGAAGATGCCGAAAAAGATGCATAATATGTGTTCGAGAAGTTAATGTGATAATTACATATATAATTCTACAAACATTTGTTATTACTAAATATTCATCAGTTATTTTTACAACAAATTTATGGAAACTTTACCACTGATTTTCAAACTATCTGAAATTATAAATTATATTTTAATGTTTCTAAATATTATTCAAAATTTAGGACATTGTATACCTAACATATATTTTCATACAATATTTATATCCGCGAATTGGCGGACAACCACCTAGTAACAAAATAAATGGATTGTTCAAATGATGACCTACATAGAGGAACATACTAGTGATATCTCTCCTCTTGAATTTACGCTAACAAAATATATGCTTATCGCATTCAACATACTAATAAATCATAGAACCTGGGGGCAAGATCAATGCTTGAAGTGTATAAAGCTTGCACTATTAGAATAAAAGTGATAGAGAGCGGAAGCCGTATAAGTCAAAGATCAAGGGTTTGATCTCGAACTTGGATGACTTGTGAACGAAAGTAACTTCGAAAACAAGGTGAAGGACGCGAATACTCTTCGTAGTGCTCGTTAAAGCTCTTAAGGGCGCGAATACTTTTCGCAGTGCTTGTGAAAGCTCTTAAAATAAACTCAGAAATCTTATTCAATCAAAATTGTGAGTCTCTACAAAGACTAAAGCCACTATTTATAAGGCTTGATATAGTTAAAACCCTAAGCTATAAAGGAAAATTCATAATTATCTAGTCCTAATGATAAAAGGAAACTTAGAACAAAAGAAGAAAAGCCCACAGCAATGGCGGTGAAAGAGATAATGCGCTGCATCAGGTTCCCACGGGGTGAGACAGATTCGTCCACGAATCTGGATCCTCGTTATCGCCATGGTAAGGGGAAAGGTGTTTGATGTTAAAGACGTTGGAAGTACGCAAATGAGCCGGAAGTTGGACCTTGTAAACATTCAGATTGATGTGTTCTAAAACTTCACAAGGACCCACCTTCTTCGATTTGAGTTTGTTGTAATCACGAAAGGGTAGCCGTTCTTTCGTTAAGTAAACACATACCAACTCTCCAGGTTCGAAAAGAACTTCCATGCGCTTTTTGTCTGCCGTTGCTTTGTACTTTACTGCTGCATCCTCCAAATTTGCCTGAGCTTGTCGATGAATCTGTTGGAGATCCGACATGAAGTCCACTGCCTCACCATGATGTCTCGTGCGATCGGGTATTGTAGCTAGATCCAAAGGACACCGAGGCGTGATGCCATAGACGACATGAAAAGGATAATAACCCAAGCTGCGATTCAATGTGTGGTTATGCGCAAATTCAGCCTGAGATAGCTTTGCATCCCACGTCTTTATATTATCCCCAACAAGGCAACGAAGAAGATTCCCGAACGACCGATTGGTTACCTCCGTCTGTCCATCGGTCTGAGTTATTTCATTTGTCAACCTTTTAGTCTAAATAATGAATTATATTATTTGATTTAAGCAAAAAAAAAATAACTCTGTTGGATCGTAACTATGTGTCACTGATACCTAATATTTACATATGACACAAATATTAGTAATCGTTATTAAAATAAATAATTACAATGTGTTTTAAACAAAAATAGTTAAAGTAGAGAAAAGTTACATCACAACACACAATTAATCTCCAATTGATCACTCACGAGCAGTCAAATGTATTTCACTACAGAACCTATAAGCTGCAGATTGCCAGAAATAATTTTCACATAACCACTTTGTTCTTGATCCATCTATGGAGACTACAAACACTGGTTCTTCTATTCTAGAGCACCAGCAGCGTACGAGACGTTGGCATCTATTCTTTCGAATACAGACAAAAACATCCCAGGTTTATCGTAATCCCAATGGCCTGAGAGTTCGGGAGCAGTGATAATGTGAGACATCCGATTAACATGTTCACGTGTAAAATTAGGATAGTTGTGAACCAATCCTCTATCATCGACGCTAAATGCTAAGTTCATCATACCATCAACATATTTTTCCAGCAAGCATTCTCTTTCACCAGCAAGACGTATTTTTTCCCTTCCTTCATGAACTAAATGGAGCATGAAGAACTCATACATACCTCGCAAGTAGATGGCCTCTGGATTACCGAAATGGTAGCACCTAAGCCTTAATGTTGTAAGAGCATTAACCTCTTTTATCCATTCATTCATGAAAGTGAGATTTGCAGATCTGTAAAAGTAATCTTCACGGCCAATTTCTTTAAACCCAAGAAAAGCAACTCTTGCACTACCGAAGTCACGAATACTGTTTTTTGCTACCTTGGAGAGAATCTGATGAATGATGGAATTAGGGAGAGAAGCCAAATTCCAGTTCTCCATGTGTTCTCCTAAATTGAAATGAATGGATAAAAATAAATGGTTATTAGTCTAAGATATATAACGTTAATTTATTTGGAGAAGGTGATAAACCTTTTAATTTAATTGTGATTTGATGGACGCCTCGAAGAAACACAACTTCTCACTCAACAGCCACTTCTCTTAGAGATAATCATCATTACACTTGACTCTCTCTTATGTCACTAAACTGTAAATCCAAAATCGTCTCCTTCTCTTCCTTTACATATATTCAGTTTGCTCAATCTAATCGCATATCTCTGAAAAATAAAAACTACTGAAAGCACCAAATTACAAAGAAACCACACATAATCTCTTCATTTCCTAAGAATATGTCACACTACAATAAGCTTGCTGAAGTTGTATATAACAATAGATTGACTTCATAGCGTTTCAGAGTTAAGATAATCAGGATCTACTCATTGGCTTCATATGTTTCTGGTATTGAATCCAGCTGGAGGTATATCATAGCGGATGAAGATGTAAGTGTATAATAACCATCTCTTAGTTATCAAATAAAATTAAATAAATCAAACTAAAAATTGTTATTTTGATATTTAACTTTATTTTTTTTTCAGGGAACCAAAATGGAGATGAACATTTATGCAGGAAGCGAATATAGATTTAGAGGACTAGAGAAACAAGAGGAACAGTGGGTGGAAATATTTCGTGTAGAAGTTGACCATGCCTATCTAGGTTTTAAGGCAACAAACTCCCCATTCACACTAACTGTTACGCCTTCTACTGAAGTCTGCATCATCGATCCTCTTATCAATCGTCATTACATGTAGTTCAAGTGCATCCATCGAATCTCTCACATCATACCAAGAGTATCCCATAGGTACAAATGCTAACTACTAAAATATATTTCAGATTGTGTAGATTTAATTTATAGAATCGATATCACTAATCTTGTAGATGCAATGGGAGTGGTCTTCAACTCTAAATTCCATTTCGATGATCTTGCAAAGCCAAAAGTGGTTTTTTCATTAGGGACAACATGTAAGTACAAAGTAAAATATGATTACAGCAAAATGTTTACATTATTCTAATTGGCACACATTGTTTAATTGATAGTAATGAGATCCAAATAAAAAGTGTACATGTAAGTACAATCTGAAATATGATCACAGCAAAATGTTTGGATTAGTGTAATTAACACACATTGTTTAATTGATAATAGTGAGAGTCAAATAAAATGTGTGGCAACTGGGAATCATGTTTGGGCCTTCCGGGATGGGTTTGAAAATAGGAGGGGTCGTGGAGAGGTGATCATTTCTATCTAGATGCACCAACTAAATTCATCTGGATGAGTCTTATTTTAAGATTAGAATTTAAAACTTATATGGATGGACCATTTGGATGATGTTAATTTTAATAGTAAAAAACACAATTCTCATCTACATCCAAATGGTCCATTTGGATGGACAAACGAACATGTCATCCTAGATGGAAGCAAACAACAAAGAGAAGGTGCAATGGTTCTTTGTATATGTGTGATTATCTTTGTGGCCGTGAGAGAAAATAGTTTTGAAACAAGTCAAATTTAGGATCATTTTCTTGGGGAACAATGAGTAAATTGCATGAAACCGGCATACAACCGTAACGGCAACGGTTTCGCCAAGATAGTGGTGTTTGGCGACCTTAAGGCAACACGGGAAGGAGCTGATGGATTTGATTAATGGGCTTTAAACTTATTTTGTACAATCCATTATCCACTAATAGTCGTAGAATATGAGTAAACGGAAGTTACGTCTTTGTTGATGTGTCAGCAAAAGCCTCTATGCTAGTGATGATGTGGAAGGCTGAAAAGAAATGTTTTGGGTAACCCAAATGGTAACTTCTTAAAGTAACATAGTGAAATTAAAGTAGACATAATTTAAATAAAATAATACTATATTATGCACATTACACCAATATGTTTTGTACAAAGCTTTTTTTCAGAAGTCAATAAAAGAAAGAAAAGAAATTACTCTCTATCCGATTCGAAGTGAGTTAACCTTTAGCAAAACCTTCCACAATACAAAATTTCTTGAGCTACAATCTATTTCACTTTTCAAATTAACACACACCAAAACCATGTACAAAATAAAAAGACGAATATACCCCTTTTAAACATGGTAGATCATACCAACTTCTAACGTCGACGCATGAGGCGAGGTAAGTGCGGTTCTTGGACCTCTAGTGTTCCTCCTAAGAAACTCGTATACAACGTTAATAGCCACTCTCTTCACCAACCCTGACCCATGCTTCGCTCTCATATACGCGTTTCCCATTATATAAGCCACGCCTCCCTCACGCGCCTCCGTTAGCTCCATCAACTCCTCTCTAGTCTCTTTCTCTATCTTCGGAGTCTCCGGCACGATAAACCTCACTTTCTTTTTAACCTTACTCTTCTTCTTCTTCTTCTTCCTCGCCATGGGAGAACGAATCTCTGACGTCCCGGGCTTATCCGGATCGTCAGAATCGCTCCCGTCGTGATCCTCGACCCCTTGCATGTACGTCGAACAAGTTCCGACCACAGACATTCTCTCATCATCATCATCATCTCCATTAGTCTCCGCAACGACCGCGGTCGCAGCTTCAGACCGGACAAACTCAGCGATGCTGCACACAAGATCTCCTTCGAACTCGATGTCGTCTTTGTGGACGTCCCGGTACCCGTACCGCACGATGCACCGGTACATCCGGTACTGTTTCGGCCCCACGCGTCCGACCAGAAACCGCTCCTCGGGTCGGACGTGCGGGACCGGGACGGACTTAACGCAGAGGAAAACAAGCACTTGGTGGAAGGCAGGGAGGTTGGTGACGAAGTGAGAGAAGATCGCCGGGACGCCGGAGACGAGCTCGGTGTGTATGAGCCCGACGCCGCGGACGCGTTTGATCCCCAGCGTCTGGCCGAGGCTGAGGAGCCAGTTGACCGAGACTTTGTTCTGCACGTCGAACTCGTAACGCTTGAGCGTCCCGTAGTGCCACGTGCACATCGCCGCAAGGAAGCATAAGGAGAGGGCGACTGGAACCCACGCGCCTTCGAGGAACTTGATGAGCGAAGCCGTGAAGTAGAGCGACTCGATAGTGCCGAAGAAAACAACGAAAGCGATAGCGAAGAGGATGTTCTTGTGCCAGCAGAGCACGATCACTAGTGACATCAGACATGTCGTCACCAGCATAACGGTTATAACCGCCAAACCTATAAAGAAAACATTAGTTAGCAACTGTCTTAAACTACCTGAAGTAGGTGTTAAAGTCACATACCTGAAGCATTACCCAACCGCTTAGTGTCTCTAAACCCGATGGTGACAGCTAAGCAAAGGACCATCAAGAGCCAGTTGATCTCAGGGATGTAGATCTGACCGTGGATTTTCGACGACGTATGAACAATCTTCACTTTGGGGAAGCATCCCAACGCAGAGCACTGTTTGATGATGGAGAACGTTCCGGTGATGATGGCTTGGCTTCCAACAACAGCAGCGAGTATAGCGATCACAAGAACAGGCCATCTCAGTTTCTCTGGCACAGATACATAGAACCCAATGTTGTAACTGGTGTCGATGACATGATGCTGAGATAGATAAGCTGCTTGTCCCATGTAAGCAAGTATCAAAGACGGGTAAACAAGTGATGTAAAAGCAATCTGCAATAAGAAAAAGATCCTTCAATAAAACTTCGAATAAACAAAACAAAAAAAAACTAATTTAAAAAGTCTAGACGCCCACCCAGGCGCGCTTATAAGCCTCTGGTCTAGTTACGGTCTAGCGATTTCTTGAACATTACCTTGATGGAGAGTTGAGAGAAATGACCGAGATCAGCAAACATCGCTTCTGAGCCTGTAATGCAGAGCAAGATCCCACCAAGGGACATCCAACCTCTGCTCTGAGTTTTCTTGAGAAATTTGTACATGTAATAAGGAGAGAGGGCTTGGTACACATGCGGGTTCCAATGGAAAATGTTGTAAACACCGATGGCGCTTATGCACATAAGCCACAGCAGAATCACCGGAGCGAACAAGAACCCGACTCGGTGTGTACCGTAGTGCTGGAGCGCAAACAAACCTATCAAAATTACACAAGCAGCAGGTACTTCTATATCTGCACAAGCAAACAAAAAACAGAGAAAAAAAAAGTTTCAAACACAATCAGAATAACATTTATTACAAGATCATGGCCGTTACGGGTATATTTAGACAAAGAGTTGATAACACAAAGATCCAAATGTTTAGTTTTGGATAATATTGTATATAAACAGCCACTTGATAAGAGCAGAGAACAATCCAAAACGCTTATTCAATAGGTATGGGGCCATCAAAACAAACCGGAAAGTGATGCACTATACGTGTTACGTGCAAAACAATGTCAAAGCAATCTAATAAACAGATGGTGGGAACAACGGCTGCTGAGTAAAGAAACCGATGACTTTCTGAATAGCAAATGCGATATCACAAAGATTTAACGTTTTGAGATTGAAACTAATCAAGAAAAAAAAGAACTTACACTTGTGATGCTCCTTGGCCGTTGAAAGCTCAACACCTGATACTGCAGAAAAAACTGTAACAGACAACACAAAAGAATGAACAGTTGATCCTGTCCTTGTCAGAGAGACAAGACATCAAACAAGAACAAGTCAAAGTAAACGACTTTTTATCTAAAACTCACCGGAAATCGCAGGCGTTAGGACACCATCACCAATCACCATACAAGTCCCGATCAAAGCCAGCACGAGCAAAACCTTCTGCAGCACTCTCCGCTTCTCGAGCGTCGACTTCAACCTCGCCGCGAACCCCGACGGAGGGCCCATCTCCTCCTCCGACGGCGACTCGGTCTTGTACTCGGCGAGCTGCTCGTCGGCCAGCTGGCAGCTCGGGAGCGAGTTGACCCGGGCGTGACGGCAGAGGAGGGAGTAGAGAGCGAAGGTGCCTCCTTCGCCGTTGTCGTCGGCTCTGAGGACGATGAAGACGTATTTGAAGAGAGGGACGAGGGTGATGGTCCAGAAGATGAACGACAAGACGCCGAAGATCTCTTCGTTGGAGTCGGAGTGTTCGATGTCTTCCGCGAAGGTGCTTTTGAATACGTAAAGAGGAGAGATGCTCAAGTCTCCGTACACGACTCCTAAGCTCTGATAGGCTAATGTCAGCACCGTTCTCCATGATTCCTTCTGCAAAATCAAATTAAAAGGTTTCGTTTTTAAGAAAAAAAGATTCGGTGAAAACAAGGATCGATCTTTGAATCGGTACCTTGACGGTGTTCTGATAAGTTCTGGATTCGATATCCATGGTGGGTTTCTGGGGAGACTCAGGAGTTCGAGAAGTCCATGAATCCTTAAGAGAGTAGAGATGTTAAAAAAAGCGAATCTTGACGAAGCAAATTGACTTCAGGATTTTGTTTTTATTACCAGACAGAACTGAACTGTTTTGAGGGACAGAGAATGGTTAAGGAGAGAATTTTTTTTTTTGAAAAAGGAAGGATCCTAAAAGAAACAAAAGGCGAGACTTTTAAGAAAAAGAGATCCGACTTTTTTTTTTTTTTTTGGGTCATGGTTGTTGTGTTGGGTTAACGAGTTTTTGAAGTTGATTAGAGCATGATTAATCCGGATTTTAATTTAGAGTTTTTAATTTATGATTTGACATAAATTTTTTTTTTTTACATTTTTCGGCTAAAAATCAACTCTTATATCTTTTTATTTACGAAACAGTTCTTATCTTTTCTTAGTTAAAAGCTAAAAAAAAACTAAAAAATCGTTTTTATCCGAAGCTAAGAATTTTACAAACCTGGGTTAATCAAGTTCTTGCTTGAGAGAAATATTAAATTTTGTTTTCGGCTCTCGAGGGGATATGTATAGACTACTTCAAAAATTGATTAGTCAAACTCTTTCCATATGCTGATATTTATTGATAGTAATCAGGTCTGGATTTCCATTTAAATTAAAACTGATTCTCTGAATGTGTATTTTTACCCCTGTTCGGAAATACGCTAGGCGCTAGTCGGGCGGCAATCCCGGGCCTAGCGATTTATCGAAAATTCGGGGATTAATCGGGATATACGCGGGGACTAATTTTATTATTATTTTATTTATTATAATATTTAAATTAGATATATAATATAAATATAGTAGAAAGTAATAGTTTTTGGTATGTTATTATCGAAATTTATATTTATTTTGTTTAACAAAGACTAATTATTAGCAAAGATGAGTGTCATATTTTTATTTTTTATTGAAACAATGTTTATATATAAGGAAATATATGCATAAACATCAAAACACGCCTTGGTCTGCTGGTGTTTGATGATGTTGATGTTGTATAAGGTACCGGGTTCGAACCTCAGGCATGGCTTATCCAATTTTAGGTAAAAAAATTTTAGAAACATACAAAACAGAGTCCCACATCGGTAAACTTTAAAGAGGGAAGCTGATGTAAACGCCTATAAGTAGTCATTCAGAGTTGGTTTCGAAAATTGCATCAGGGTTTCAATCTATAAGAAGCCCAATACTTTAAATTTGTTCGGCCTTTTAGACGGTTAAAAATCGGTTTCAAACCGATTAATCGGTTATTTGACCGACTTGTTGGTCAACCGAGTAGTTGAGCCGTATTGGCCTTATTCGCCGCGGTTGCTTACCGCTGAGCGCCGAGCCGGACGCCTACTCGGCTAGGCGTCCGAGTTTTAGAACATGGATTCTTACTATATACTACCAATTTTTTTTAAAAACGGTGTAATTATGAGGAAGATTAAAATGGGGAAAAGGTAAGTGCGTTGATTGTGAAAAAAAGGACAATATGTGGTGCTTTGATAAGTGGGATACCGATTCATATAGTTTAGGCTTTCTATAAAGTGAATTATCACATGATTTCAAAGATAAATGTTATGTTCAACTTTGAAGACAAGATTTTAAAGAAAAAGAAGAAATTACTTATTGTTGGGTCCGGTTTTAGTCCACCCCAACTTTACTAATTGTATTGATTTATTTTGGTTTTACGAAATCGTTTCGGATTTATAGTTTAAATATTTCACTAGAAAATAATATTTGGTATCTCCAAAGATGGAAAGTAAACAATATAGTTAGAAAGACAAGAACAAAAAAAATGTAAAATACAAATTTCGATTAGAAAATTATGAATGTACAGCATGAAAATGCCGCAAACCGTCGGATCTTATTGTCAACGTTAGGTTCAATTTATGAGAGTTTTGACACATGTTTTGTCTATCGCCTAATGTTCGATATGCCAGAGTTTGGAATTTATGAAAGTGGACGATTGTGGTTATGAACGTTACTCCATTAAATTATTGTAATATGGTTAACGCAGCGGTAGAAAACATGTATGATTGCGATTTCATTTTTAATTTTAAAACGATTGGCTATAGAAAGAGAGCTATCAATTTATTTTAAAAACAAGAGAGACTTATCAAATGTTGGGCTTTCAAGCTATGGTTAAGAGCCAAAGTTTTCTTGTTTGCGATATCATTTTAAATTTTCAACTATTGGTTATAGAAAGAGACTTGTTAACATGTTTGTCCTTAAGTTATAAACTAAAAGGCAACAAAATTTTGTTTACCCCAAATAATATTAATAAAACTTGGAGACAATTGTATGATATCGTTGAAACTTGAAACCGCTCAGCAGCATGGGCGGTGAGAACAAACCATATTTTAAAATCAACCCACAACATAAAATATGAGTTTTATAGTCAAAAATAATGTTTGGTGTCCTCTTTTTTTTTGTCAACTTTTTATTTTTATTATCATAAAGTCCATGAAATTACATAATTTAAAGACCTAGTTCTAGCATCTTTGGGTAAAGCATCAACATACATAAGCAAAGATCGTGGTACATATATAATGGAAACTAAAATATTTTCTGCTTTAGTCATAACCTTAATGTCTCGCAGCAAAGAGGATGCCTCCGTGATACGGACTTCTTTGATGGTTCTTTCAGTGGAAAACTGATTCAACTCATCAACCAGACACTTGCAGTCACTAAGGAAAATGTTTGGTGTCCTCTTTCTCAACTATTTGGTGTCTTTAAAAGTAAAAAAAAAGTAAATTAATATTATTTAGGGAAATAATTAAGTGAAAATATGGAAAATGTTTGGATATAATTTATATATATAGTAAATAAGAATTTACAGATGATTGAATCAGTTGTGATTTTAGTGAAACAGCAAATGAATATACTGTAAAAAATTCTATAAATTAATAATGTTAGAATTATAGTATTTTATTAATTTATAGAGTTAGTGATTTACAATTTTTTTTTAGATTTTTATACTTTCATAATATATTTTTAATAAGAAAAATATTTGATTTTATTGTACATATATTAATTAAATTTTAGAAAAGTGACTTTTGTATCGTTTTTCTTATACTATTTATGTTTCATATAATTTAATATGGTTTTTGATATAATTTTACTAAATATTATCAAAATATAGTGAAGTGTTAAAAATAGAGATGAACTCCACTGTGAATATAAAATAAATAATACAATTTTTTGTTTTTACTTATATAAATCTTATATAAAAATTATTAATATGTGATTTTAGTGAAACTATATATTTACATATGTTTTTTTAAAAAAATATTATATTATTATATTATCGATTTGTGTAATATTTTAAAATAAGTTTTTATAGGAAAAAAATTAAAAGGGTATATCCGGAAAGATTTAAAAACAAATGTAACAGAACCTATAAGATATTTGAAAAATATAGCTTGTTTCCAAAGATTATCTGATGTTTAAGTCAAATGATTTCTATGAAATATAATTATCAAAAAGATGAAAATTAACTGGAAAATGTTGTCCGAAATTAGGATTTCTATCTTTCTTTCTTTTTCACTGAAAATATTAGATTGAAACTTGAAAGATACAATACATACAAGGAAGAAAACTAAACCGGCAGAGATTAAGATTCCTATCTACCAAATGTGTTTAGTTTTATGTAAAAGGTTGTCCATCAAATTATGTCTATGGTTGTACTTGTATGGTGAGACTATCTGTACATACCTGATACCTATTAATACTTATGCTCCACGAGTCGATGCTGATTAAATTAACGTTCACAATTAATAAATGATTGAATATGTTTTCAATACTATTCATCGACCACACATATATTATATGATATCCAAAAACACCCATGCGTTTTTCACTTAAGCAGCCATCTATTTATCAGAATTATATCTAATTTGCTTTTAGCTTCGATGGTGGAATCTATAACAGAATAATTCCCTTTAGCAACCACTTTCTAATTTGGCTAAAGTGGTACAACACCACTGAATAAATAAATCATGTAAAATATAATTCAATTTGAGGTTTTACACAATTATTTATGCTTCTCTATAGGGATCCACATATTCGTGGATAATTCTATTTAATTTATTAATTAAGAGTTCTACGGAATTAATAAGACCATACATGTTAAACTCATAAAGCTAATATATGGTCTTTAACTCTTTATAATCTTTCGCTTTATAACAAAGTATCTCATTAAAAAAAAGTTATACTGCCGTCTTCTTTTTGTCAATTTGATTCGCTTCAATTATTCGAATTTTTAATCAAATTTTATAGTAATTTGGTGTAGTTGTTTTGGGTGATGATGTAAAGTTAAGCGAACGAGTTTCAAAGAAATAAATGAAGCGAACGTACGAGTGTAGTTACTAGAATTAACGTCGAACTGACCCACACGTGCATGGAATTAATATCAAGATCATGACAGTTAGAAACGTTTATTACGATTTCGGTTTGTTGCGAACCGGAAACCACGTTGTCATTTCTGGACACATTCTTAACCATTCTGGAATCACCGGTTTATATGGCGTGTGATATTGGACATACACGTGTGCAACGAACGTGAAGTGCTCTCCAGTTCCTGCAGGATCACAAACAATAATTGTCATTGATTCGATTCCTTCTTATCTGCTCATATATATCAAGACACATAAACTGTCCTGTCCATTGCATGAATTTATAAGTTAGAAAAATACTCGTTGTTGACGGAAAAAAAAAAGACTTGTTTTTTTTTTAAATCACCTCAATTTTATAGGGTTTTTTACAAATATGACTCAAAACTTGAAGTCAAACACAAAAATAACCCATGTTTTTTTTTGGAACTTTGACTTGCCTCTTTCACCTCCAAAGTTCAGATTATTCACGAAAATGCCATCACTTTTTTTTTTTGAAAATGCATATTTTATTTTATCACTCTCATCTTCCTCAAGTATTCACAATATTGTCATTGCCATCAATACACCAACAACCATGAACAACCAATTTGAAACTCTTAATGCACCTAAAAATCGATTTACACTCTTTATTTTTTAATTCTTATGAACCAAAAACAACATCTCTTTACTTTCTCCCCATATTCATCCAAAAAAACCCAAGATTTTTATTCTAAAAATTTTATGGTTCATAGAGCCATTGAAGCTTACTATTCTTGGTGTGTAACTTTTGTTTGAGCTTCTGGGTGCTTGGAGAAGACTTTTGTGTGCTAAACAAGTTATCTCAATGGTTGAAACTATGAAATTAGTTTTTTTTTCAGATATGTTCGTCCAAACGACTTCCGAGTAAGTCGTCTGGCTGTAGACGACTTACATGGAAGTCTTCTGGCCAATGCAGATGTTAATTTTCCAATTGACTTTTAAATGTGTTTTTCTAGACGGCTTACAAGGAAGTCGTCCATCTTTGTTTGTTAAAAAAAAATCGAGACGACTTCCATGAGTCTAAGGTAAACGAGTTAGTTTTGCATTTGACCAGATTGTGTCAGAAATTTGACTTTTCTTGGACGACTTACATTTAAGTCGTCCAGTAGAAAATTTAAAAATCAATATTTTGTTATACCTAAACGACTTCCATGTAAGTCGTCTCAGGTTAGTTTTGCAATTGAAAAATAAAACAAAAAAATACTTTTGTCTAGACGACTTACACGGAAGTCGTTCATCAGAAGGCTTCCACGAAAGTCGTCCATAATTTTATTCTGAGATTCTGGTCAAACCTTGCTTATCTTGGACGACTTCCGTGTAAGTCGTCAGACGGACGACTTCCGTGTAAGTCGTATAGAAAAAAATAATTCTTTTTGTTTTACTTTTCAATCGCAAAACTAATCTGAGACGACTTACTTGGAAGTCGTCTAGGTATAATAAAATATTGATTTTTTAATTTGCTACTGGACGACTTCCATGTAAGTCGTCCAGGAAAAGTCAAATTTCTGACACAATCCGGTCAAATGCAAAACTAACTCATTTTCCCTAGACGACTTACATGGAAGTCGTCTCAATTTTTTTTTAACAAACAAAGATAGACGACTTTCATGAAGTACATGTAAGTCGTCTAGGTTAAAAATCAATTGCAAAACTAACCTAAACGGACGACTTCCTAGAAGTCTACCAGACGACCTCC
>NC_027753.1:34880914-34881032 GCF_000695525.1 Brassica oleracea var. oleracea
TTGGTGATATTTATAAGGTTACCAACATTCATGCTTAGTAAAATTTCGAGCTAATTGAGAAGACTTCTGTGTATAATTGGAAGTCTTCTACGTTAGTTTTTGTAAATTTGTTAAGTAA
>NC_027753.1:34881160-34901624 GCF_000695525.1 Brassica oleracea var. oleracea
ATGAAAGTGTTTTAACTTTGAACTTATGTAATGTTTTATCTTTTGTGGATTTGACTAAGTTTTCTTGAGAATTCTTCTCCCTTAGTAGTAATAAATTTGATTAATTTTTTGTGTTATTGTGTTTTGCTATTGAAGTTGTATCAATAACTACAATTATGTCAAGTAATTCTGGCAAGATAATGTCGTGGAAAATGAACATATTTACCAATATTTTTCATTAATATCTCTTCAAATTTACAAGTCACAACTAAAGGAGTACACATGCAAATCACAGATCAGACCACAAACAAAACTATTATAGATCATTCTTCTACAAAAACAAGCTTAGACTCCACTTGATATAGAAGAAGTCCCCGTCAGAAGACTTCCTGTAAGTCGTCTGGAAGACTTCTTTGAAGTCATTTGGAAGACTTCTAGGAAGTCTTCTAGCGCATTATATTTTAGAAGACTTCCGAGAAGACTTTCCATAAGTTTTCCAAAGTCTGATCCAGATCTGAAAAACATGTATATCAAACCCAGATCTGAAAAACCTGCATATCATATCAAAAACGTTTAAATGGCTTAAAACAGAGAAAATGAGTGGAAAATAGATAGGCATACTTTTATAGAACACACAAAGTACATATCCAAGTAGAAGATGAGAATCATCTGATTAAAACCTGCAACAAAAAGATAGATTAGTGAGAAAGACATGAGAAAAAAATGAAAAATTCATATAAATTTTAGTGTTTTCAAGTCAAAGAGATTAGAGTGGGTTTGAAGAGTTTTAGTTAGGGAAAAAATATGAATTTTATGCAACAGAATGTTACCAAATGAAGAAAAATCAACATAAGAACTTATCAAAACGCTCAGATATATTATGAAAGGGAGACATGGGGGAAGACTCCGTCAGAAGACTTCCTGGAAGTCGTCTGGAAGACTTCCTGGAAGTCGTCTGGAAGTCTTCTAGCCCAGAAGTCTTCCAGATCTGAAAAACCTGCATATCCAAATCCATATCTGAAAAACATGCATCTCCAAAAACGTTCAAATGGCTTTAAAACATAGAAAATGAGTGGAATATTAAATAGATCTACCTTTATAGAACACACAAAAATACATATCTAAAATTATTAAATCTACCTTTAAATGAGTGGAAGATGAGAACCATGTGATGAAAAACCTGCAAAACAAGATAAACTAGTGAGAAAGACATGAGACAAAAACAATAAATTGATATAAAGTTTGGTGTTTATAAGTTCAAAGAGATTAGAAATAGGTTGGAGAGTTTTAGAATGAGGAACATACCATTTTTGTTGCAGCCATTTGAGAAGAAGAGAGAGAATGTGTAAATGTTTTGTTATATATGGAGACAAAAATTCCAGTAAGATTAAATATTTTCGATCAGAAGACTTACTAGACGACTTACTTGTAAGTCGCCCAGAAGACTTACATGTAAATCGTCTAGACCCTAAACATAACCCCTAAACTAAATTAACTAATTAAACACTTCATAAAATCGAATTAAACTTTAAAAGTGTTTACTATACACAGAAATAATCATATGTAGATAATTAATTTTCAAAAAACATTTAAGCTTTCCAAAATCTAACCCTAAGAATACATACAATACTACAACATATGTTGTCAAACCCTAGACCAAAGAATATCATGATTCACTACTTTCACTCATCTATGTTGAAAACAATTTAATTTTATTATATATTAATTTATATCACTTAAACTGTTTATAATTACATGATTTTAATTTTTCGCTTATCAAAATATTTCTTACAAAATTTATAAACTATTTTTAAGATCAACTATACCAGACGACTTCCATGGACATCGTCCAGAAGACTTAACAGAATCTCAGAAGACTCAGAAGACTTAGCGGGAATATATTCATAAAAATGAGTTCTGTTTTTTTGTTTGGTCACAATGAGATGGCTGTAATTTCACAAAATTTTTGGGTTACTTTTGAATTTGATTCAAGTTTGGATATACTTTTGCGATCAAAATCAAGTTTTGAGTCATATTTGGTAAATCTCTTTTTTTTTATATATGGAATTTGTAAGATAATTATACAAGAAGTCAAAAGTTCTGCAAAAGCAATAAAAGTCAGCAGAATAAGTAATTATCTTTGAAAACAAAACTGATTAAAAATAAGTGTTTTCCCTAGAATCAAAACCTATAAAAGATATGAAAACACTTAAAGAATACTACATAACACTATAAACTAAAAAAAAAAACAATCGCAACCGATATTACAACAAAACCAAACGATTTATGTTCGAAATTTTTTTTTTAACTAAATAATGAGTTTATGTTCGAAATTTTGGTCGATATTCATCGTATTCTTTGCAATGTACAATTACATTTGATGTTGTATTTAGTTGTTCTTAAAACCAAAATTAAATGCTATCACTGACTATATGGAATGAGAGAAGATAAACATGCTCTTTGGCAAGAATTCTCCCCAAACGCACCACATGTTATGTATTTGGACCAGCGTTTAAAAGTTTTAATGGCAGTATGGCACAAACAAAATGACCTACCTTACAGTGGTAATCGAAATTAATTTGCACAACCTCTTTCTCTTAAATCCTCGCCTAACTACCACTAAATACGCAATAGATAACGAGCTTATATATATAAGACATCATCTAACACCATAAATGCATGGGTTAACTTGAAGATCAATTTCAACTAGGGGAGGACGTGATTCGTCTTCTGTGTATTTAAAATAAATCTGATTATTAAGTATATAATATGTATGGTGGGATAAACTATTTGATGATTGTTCAACTCACAATGTAGTTTCCTACTTTTGTAAGGTAATTGTTCTTTTGTCGCTGCATCTCCGAGTTTGCGTCATTGCCATATTACATATGTGATTACGTGTACATATGTGATTACGTTAACATCTATAATTTCGATACTTAATTGGTTAGATATTGACTTATTTAGCCGCCAGTAATGTTATTATTTGGTGGAGGTTTAAGAACAAACTTAGGTTCACCCCTAGGATAAATCTTTAAATTCATCTCTTCTTTTGTTACCAATCAAAACGTCACCTAAATTAATAAGAAAACAGATTAATTTTATTTAAAAAATCTGAAATAATTGAAAAAAAATAACGTCAATTTTAATGATGCTAACGCCACTACCTAAACCTTAAATTTTAAATCTAAACCCTAAATACTAAATTCTAAACTAAAACTCTAAACCTTAAATTCTAAACTCAAATCCTAAACCCTAAACCCTAAACCCAAGCCCTATATCCTAAACCCAAATCCAAAACCCTAAATCCAAAACGTAAACCCTAAACCCAAACCCTATATCCTAAACCCAAATCTTAGACTCTAAACTCAAACCATATACCCAAACCTAATCCCTAGATCCTAAACTAAAATCGTAAACCCTGAACCTAAATCCTATATCCTAAAGGTTTGGGTTAATATTGATGTTGTTTCTTTAGGGTTTAAGGTTTGGGTTTAGGATCTAGAGTTTGAGTTTAAGGTTTAGGATTTGGGTTTAGGATTTTGGTTTAGAGTTTAGGGTTTGGGTTTAGGGTTTAGAATTTGGGTTTAAGATATAGGGTTTGGGTTTAGGGTTTAGAGTTTGGGTTTAGAATTTAGGGTTTAGAATTTTAGATTTAGGGTTTAGTTACGGCGTTAGCATTATTAAAATGAGCGTCATTAATTTTTTCAATTATTTTAGACGCTCATTAATTTTTTCAATTATTTTAGATTAGTTTTAAAAAATATTGTATTTTATTATTAATCTATATGACATTTTGATTGGTAATAAGAATGGAGGTGAATTTAAAGGTTACGGGTGAACCTAAGTTTAGTTTGAGGTTTAAGAACATACGTTTTCGTAAAATCTCACCAAATTTTATAAATATATATTTATAATAATATTTAATTTTAAGTAAAACATAAAATTACATAAATATTTTATCAATGATTTTTCAAAAAAACTATTCACACCATTGAAAAAAACATTTGCTGTGAGTCTCTTAAATTCTTGAGATACTCATAATTAAAATATTAATACTAATTTATAATAATATTTTAAAAATAACCATCAATGTAATTTTGTGTTGAGAAACTTTGGTGAAATAGTATTGATATAAATGTGTTGGAGTAAGATGTTTCATATGTATATTTTACAACTAAAAATTATAAAAATAGAGTGAACAAATTCTGATATTTTTTGCTTTAAAAATTATTTTGCCCTTGTCAGTGATGTAAATTTTATTTCCAATTAAACAATGGAAATGATTAATACTATTATATTGATAATTTTGTTCTTGTATGAGAATCTATTAAATGTCATCTAAATTTTGTTTCTGCAAACAAACAGATACTTTACTTTATCCACCTTTGTGTCATGCAGTTTTAGTCCAAATAATACTAACACGAACTATTATACTATAGGTTCTGGTTAACGTAAACTTGTTAAAAAATTCAGATAGCTATTGTGTACTTTTCCAGGGGTTGATACTTGATAAGTAACGTTTAAGTGTTTTAATAGTTTAAATTACCATTCTATTTGTGTTTCCAGCCAAATGCTGAATCCCGTGCTCATGTTAATTGGCAACATGAACCATTTTCTGTTGAATGGTAAGGTGATCTCAAGAAGCCAAGCTCGCCGTACACCAACCATCAGAAATCATCCAATTTTTCTATATATGTTTTTTTTGTCTAATGGTTCATATGTTTTCTAAAATTTTCTTGATTTTCAACCAAATTGCTGTCTAAATACTGATATGAGCATCTCAGTGTATTTGAAAAATTCCAACACCAATATTCTAAAATTTTCAAGTGTTTGAACTTTACTTGCAAAAGATTTTTTTTTTCAGCTAACAGACCTACGCGGTGATTTTTCTCTCAGTAAATATATCTAAGATATTTGCTCTTTTCAGTAAATGACCAAAATCTTTTTATAATGACTGCAACTTTGGAATAGAGAAAAATAACAACCAAGTATAAATTGTAAGAAAGTCTATATGCCAGCAAACATTTTAACAAAACATGTTCTTTCATTCAAATTGTTGGCCAGTATCGTTTAGTCATATACATTATCTTCCTTTCTAGAAGACGTGGGAAGCATTTAGAGCCACAATATGATCACAGACACAGATACAATAATAAGCTAATTAAAATTAAAATTATATGGCAATCCTCTAAGCCGGAAAATCTTATGATGTAATCGTATCGGACAAAAATATTTTGCGGATCAATTGTCATTACCCATCATCAATAGGTTTTCGTTTTCATTCATCTTCATTCCTTTGTTTGTAGAAAATTATAGAACAAATAAATTCTTCGTTAATTTTGATAAGGAACCATGATTTCTCATCATTCATAAAATTTTATTCCTATTCATTTATTTTATATTCGTTCCTATTGTTCCTACAATGGTTAATTACCGGTCATACCCATAGAGTTAATATATATGCATCTAGTGTGTCGATGTTTTGACAAGGAAATGATGGTCTTCTTTGGCTCTCGATGAAGATTGAAGACCCAAGTTTCTTTTTGAAGTGATTTGCTCTGTTTCGAAAATTTCTAAAAGCTTTCTCTACCACAAACCGTAAATCATATGATGCACATGTTGTAAAAACGACGATGAATAATTTAACATTCTTTAAAAAAATAATATATATGTCACATAAGAAAAAAATATAGGAATAATTAGTTCTACGAAAAACAAACAAACCCTGCTTATATTTTTTTTTTGATCAAACAAACCCTGCTTATATATGGTTAATAACTTAATATGTACTAATTAACCATAATGCCCTGCTATATCCTGTTAGAAAACTTAAATTTTAACTTAAATTTTAGTATATCCTCCCCTGGAATTTCAATCAAAGTTATATCTAAACCTCTGTTCAAAAACGCGGCGCACAGGACCGCATAGTCGCCGGAAATTCGCTCGTCGGCCTCTGTCCGCCGCGATTTGCTCTTTATCGGACAAAAAAACGGGATTTAAAAAAAACTCCAAATTTTGTTCAGTTAGACTTAGAAATCGAAGTAGATCTGTCTATTCTACCTATAAATACAAAGGAAAACGGAAGAAAACAATGAAAATAACAGAAAAAAATAAAACGGCCGCCATTATTAGGGTTAGGGTCGCAGGCACATGAGGAAGAAGATGAATATGAAATGACTATTCTACCCTCATTAATGCTTTAAAGATAAAAAACCAATTACAAACAAACTCTCCGGTTTGAACCCGGGTGCATTACATATAAATAAAGCCCACTAACCACTGGGCTATCAAAGATCTAATGATTATACTTAAAATATCTAATATATATATATCTAAGCTCTAAAACTAGGCCCCGATTAATTCCCGCATACTCCCCGATTTTCTCGTTACGCGCTAGGCCCGGAGTTACCGCCCGACTAGCGCCTAGCGTAGTTCGGAACAGGGATCTAAACTATCAAAGTATGGTTAAAATATTTCCAAAAAAATAAAACGGCGTACAATATGTTAACCAAAGTGATGATTCATCATGCTCGATCCACGATCGGTTATCACGATGGGTTTAAGTAAATCCACGACAGAAAATCAAACTTAATTGATTATTCAAAGTTAAAACTATCTGTTGATGTGATATTGTGAATTTGTGATGTAACGATTGATGTGAACACAGACACGCGTGTATAAAAGAAGGTCAACATCTTGTTACAATTATAACACCGGAAGTGGACAATATGAGCAGACACGTGTTAGGTGTTATTGGATAGCGATGATGTAAGCCCAAATAAAGTTTTGTTTTTGACTTTTAAGGCCCATAAACGGTTGCCTCTTTCTTCTGTTTTGTCCAGACTCCTTATTAAAAATATAAAAGCCCATAATGGGCCATACTTTTATTTGCAAATCTTGACCCTTAAAATTCTCTTTGCATCACCATCCACTCCGCTTGGTTTCATTTGATGACGTCTTTGGTATTTAGAGAAAACATGTCAAAAACAAATGAAATAATTTCAAACTATTTTGGAATACATGTAGCAATTTCGACAATTATTAATACCACCTGTTGAATATTATGTCAAAGATGTAATGTCACCTAAGTACCAGGCAAACTTTTAACAATAATTTGTAAAGAATTTGCTATACAGGTTTAACTTTGTGAGAGGAAGGTGGCTGGTTGAAATAATAATGTATATTTTGTAATCAGTAGATAATTCTCTTCTCCCCCGCTGAGGAAAGATTTTCTCTGATGCAAGTTTTATTGATAGTTGAGAAGCTAATCTTGTATGTGTAAGGCCACAAAAGGATTACGATGATTTTTATGTGAAGCCAGATGTTTCAGCTTGTGTACCATCATTCACTGATGATGAGGTCGACACGGGGATCTTTGACGTCTTGGAAGTAATTACTGAATCAACGTTCTAGCATAAACCTTGACATTTCCGATGCCACAAGATGTTAAGGATTTAATTATCTGCCTTTTGCACCAAATCTGCTTTAGAACACAATCACCACCGACTATCACATGCACTATTCAAATGCACTGCACGATGTAGGCGATTGGTCACAAAAGTGTTTCGAATTTGAAACCGATAATTCTAATATTTTGACATAACATGTTCTTGCTTATAAAATACTACATTTGAACAACATTTTAAGTTCGAAACATTTTTGTCTATTAGAAATATGTTGATAGTGTTAGCAACCTAACAATTATTAATCCATGGATGGATGTTATGATACAATATATGTAGTTCGTGTAGTTTTTAATTCATTGAGATTGTCCAGATGTTTCGTAATGTGGTAGCTATAATTCATCTAGCGGACGATCTTTTTTTTTTTTTTTGAAATTGTGGATGTTAGGTGTTCTTGTATCATAAGAAAGTTTCAACCTTTACTGTTAGATTGTTAATTTAGAAAGGTTTGATTTTTTTTTTCTTTTTAGGTGTGCTTGTGTCTCTGTTGAGGATCTTGACTAAAGCTGTGTATCCTCAAGATCCTGATGGGTTGAGAAAATGTGTGAACCTTTACTTTGCTGTGGGGATTGTTGTTATGGTGATATGTGATGTGTCCTATAACGTAGCGCAAGGCTCAAGCACTACTCAAAGAGAGTCAAGAGAACGGTTCTTTGACTAGACTGGAGGAAAACGCTCTGGCAGATCGTGATGAGGATCAAGTCTCATGGCTTCGGATCGTTCTCAAATCTCATATGCATTGTGACGTTAGCCCTGTTCTTTTGCTGGACGCAGTGCGTCACCAAAATATAAAAAAATTTAAAAGGACAGGTCAGCAATAAATTAAAATACAGAGTCATGGATTGACGCAAGCCATACGTCAAGATTGTCCGGGAGACGCTGCATTTTACAGCGGCGAAGAAATCACCGAAAAGATCACTTGCGACAGCCGCCGGCAGGAAGTATATAAGGACGGTGCATTTGCAATTCTCTGTTTTGTTCGTTAAATTTTGGTTTTCGCTGCTAACGCTGCGTCCCGCAAAATAACAGGGCTGTTGTCGATATTCCCTGGTTATATCACTGAGGATGTTCATTCTGAGCTTCTTGGAGATTGGTACCCTGTTCTAGTCATTGCAGGCTTCAACGTGTTTGACTTGGTTGGCAAGTCTTTGACCGCTGTTTTCACGGTCCGATGTTTCTCAGGACAGAGATTTCTGTAGCTATACTGACATCCTTATTGGGACTCACTAACGAGAACTTGAAAAGCGTTTTGATGATTCTGGCTTGGTTCTGGGTCATTTGATTCTAACAAAGCTTGTTTGTTATCTGTATTTGTATATTCTTTGAGCTTCATTGATTTGTAAAATCTTTTGTTTGTACTTCACTAGAACTCTTTTTATACCATAGCATTTGTTACACTATGATCACAATAGACTTAAAAGCTGTGGAAGCGGAAACGGTACAACGTAGATTCAGTGCTCTTCATATAGCTAATAAGTTCGGATCGGGTTAGATCTCGGTTTGTTTAGATCCATCACAAGCCTAATTCGGCCCATTCTGTAAATCAACGCGTAACTGGGTCGTAAATATTCATAAACAAACCGGTTAGCTTCTGGTTCAACCGGGAATTGGTAACCGGTTAGCCATCTGGCCTTCTCGTATTTGAGTCTCTTTATACAAGGCTACTTTAGAAAGATTCTGGCATATGTACTTTAGAAAGATATTTTTGGAGAAGGCTGAGTGAATTGATGAGCCGATGAAACTGAGTGAAATTCACATGCGAATTGGCATTTAATCTTTTGATTATTTCAACCAACCAGAAACAGGATTTTTAACACATCTAGTAGATAAATCCAAACTGAATTAAGTGAAAACTGCATATGACAATGCACAGAAACTCTATTGACCTTGGATTTGATCTCACAACACTTATTGCATATGTAGCCCACAGGCCACAGAGATATTTTTACAAACCTTTATTTTCATAATAACAGCAATAATGGATTTGGAGTAAGTTAGTTGAAACAGGTAGACTTCAATGGAGAGAGAGAGAGAGACATGGACTCACTGCTCTCACTGATCACAAGCAGAGGTCAAACTCCTTTACTCTCTCTGAAACGTTGTCATAACATATTTGACAAAGCCGTGAACTTGTCAATACGTATTCATATTAACCAACACAAGAAGATGTTACTTGTGTGTTCCTTGTGATTCCAAAACAATAAACCTCGTTTCTGGTTTTGAGTCCCACTTCACTACTGGCTCCTCCTTTGGCTACGCACAATAATACATGATACTCACATCTAGTAAATAAAAACACGTGATACATGTAAAGACATTCAAACCAGCAATCCTTCTATAGTCCGGAATTTAAGGGAAACAAACAAATACAAACATATCAAATAGTTCAGTTGGTAACTGAAAGTGATGGATTGTTCCATTATAATGCTACTAGATGAACCAATTAATTTTTAAATATAATTATTATTAGACAAATATACGCTTGGGGATCCGAAAATTAAATTAAAAAAAATTCTCTGATATGTTTAAATATTAGTTAGGTGACATTTGTTTGCTTTTTAACACTGCAAGAAAACGTGAGAATAACGACTACCATTTACGACTACAAATGTGTAATTTATACGTAATTTTGCTACTAAAATGTTTAGTCGTAAATTGGTCGTAAACTAACTTCGCATTTACGACCACACTTTCAGGTAGTCGTAATGTGGTCGTAAATGTACGACTAAATTACATCGACAAGCTACCATCTGATTAACGACCACTTTACGAGAAACGTAGTTGCACATTTGTGGTTAAGTTATTATCAAACGTAAATATGTTATTTATTATATAATTAATGAAGTTATATATTTATATATATATATATATATATATATATATGTTGATGATCCATGTTGATTATGATGATCTATTTTATCCTCAGTGGTTTCACGAATTGATACAAGGTCCGGTCGCTAAGGTCACCACAACAACTATGTATTTCACACGAGACTACACTTTTCACACTTACGAATATGGAAGTCGGCGAGCAACAATGAACTATGGAGTATGTGTGAAAGGTGAAACTGATTTCTATGGAATCTTACAAGAGATCATCGAAGTGGAGTTCCCCGGCCTAGTGAAGCTGAAATGCGTTCTATTCAAATGTGACTGGTTTGACCCACAGTCAATAGAGGTGTTCGGTATAGCAAGTTTGGAGTTGTTGATATAAATGCTACACGGAGGTACAACAAATTTAAACCCTACATATTGGCATATCAAGCAGACAAAGTTTGTTTTATTCCATACCCGAGGATCATACAATCTGGAATATCTTGGTTTGCCGCTATAAAAGTTACACTTCGGGGCCAAGTCTTGACTGATGAACAACTGCCTTTACAAGAAGATGTCGTAAATGAAGTAGAAATACCTGAGCATGCTACAAATGTTATCTTACTTGTTGATCCACACAACCAGAGATATGAAGAACTTCCAGACGATGCAACAGACGAAGCCAACGAAGATGAATTTGAAGAAAATGATGAAGTGGATGATGTTTCTGATGACGAGTGATCGAGTTTGATTATGTTACAGTGTTTGTGTTTTATTATATTATTAAACTCTTTGTATTGCATTACAAATAATATATAACTTATTATCATGTTTGCTCAATTATATATGAACATAGTTTTAAAAAAAATCTTTCTACTTTGGGGTTTAGAAGTGTATAAAACTTATGATGTTTGGGGTTTGGGGTTTCGGTTTTAGGGTATAAACACAAAACGAAGCCAATTAGTCGTAAAGTACGACTCAGTTACGACTAATCTTAATTCTTCTCACATTGTTCTCTAATTGGTCGTAAAGGACTTCGTCCCACATTGCTCGTAATTTTAATTCTTCTTTACGACTATTAGTCCTTAATTGGTCGTAAATAAAAAAAAATATTTAGTCCCTAATTGGTCGTAATATTATTTGGTCCCTCATTGGTCGTAAATTTACGTCTCCTTTACGACCGCTAGTCTCTCATTGGTCGTAATATTAAAACCCATTTATGACTAACACCAAAACTCTATATATACTCGGACTTCGCGAAGCCATTTGGTTGCTCATACCTTTCTCTCTAACAACGACTTTCCTTCTCTCTCTAGGTAAGTTTTTTTTTTTTTTAGTTTTAGGTGGTTAGTTAGGTGATTATATTAGGTTTGGAACTAGTTTAGGATGGAAGTAGATTAGGATAGAGTTAGATTATGATGGAATTAGAATAGGTTTAGATTATTTTTATATAAAAAATTTGATTTGTTTATAACCATCTATTTTTTTGGTTTTTTTTTCTTCAGATTGACGATATTTCTATGGCTGGCGGTAGAAAGAGACTTAGGAACCTTGCGCCTAGAAACTCTTACGGGAGTACCTTTCTCGGATAGCCGGATCCATCAGCTTCTACCTCCGGTACATCATCCGACTTCTTCGACGAAATAAACCTTAATGCTTAGTTTTTTTCGGTTTTAATTAATTTATGTTTTGAATGTTGTATATTATGGATATTATTATGTTTACGGATGATAGATATTTTCTTTTAATTTTATCAAAATTAAAAAAATTAAATCAAACTAAATTTAAATATTTGATTTTAATTAATATATAAAATTCGTAAATAAATAAATAAAGTTGGTCAAATTTACGACCAATGAACATCTAAAGTCGATGTAAAGTGGTCGTTACCTTAAGACTAATAAACATCAACATTAGAGGTAAATTGGTCATAACATTAGAGGTAAATTGTTCGTAAGGTTACGACCAATGTACGACTAATATGTCTAGTCGTAATATTACGATCAATGTGCCTCTAATAATTAATTACGACCAGCGTCTAATGACCAATCAATTTTCGAAGTTAATTGGTCGTAATGCCCATATTACGACCAACTAGCTACTAATATTGTAGTCGTTAAGGTCATGTTTTCTTGTAGTGTAAGTACTTTAAAGAAACCTGAAATAATAGTAATAAGTGTACTAGAGTGGAAGTTCGCCATAGCCGCTCCTCTCAGACACAATTATCGAGGCAAACCTTCCTCCACCATTCTCTGGCGCCGGTGAAGCCCAATCTCACATGCGTCGAGACTTTTCAACCCAGCTTTGTTACATCTTTGTCTCTTTGTTCTTCTTCAATCTCGTCCTCGTTTTCAGTCCGTTTCTTTCTTTGTTGTCGAGTAAGTTTTGACTCTTTGGCCCAATGGGTTCACGACGGAGAAGCTGTTGCTTGAAACCATCGCTCTCGGCGTCGCTATCCCTATGGATTATCTTTCTCTCGACGTTGAGCTCACATGCTTTTACAGTCACCGCTCCTCAGTGCGTCTCGGGTTCAAGCCCCGACGAACCTTTCTCAAGAGATTCGTATTTGTCAAAACCGATGTCGATTGAGAGCGTTTCTTCTCTGTGGAGATCTGTTCCTCAGTCAGGGGCTCTCAGTGCTCAAGAAGATCTACCAGTCGCCACTACTCTGCTCTCAACCTGCTCCAATTCTTGGATCTCACTGCGACCAGATCTGAAGATACTTTGGCATCTACCTTGTTCGTTGTCCTTTGGGATGATTGTTACTCTGTCTACGGAGAAGATCTGTTCACTCTCTTTGCTGGATGAGCCTGTCATTGGGTTTGTAAAGTTTTGGAATGATACTCCAGTAATGAAGTCTCCAATGTTTTCCTTTCAAAGTCAGCACTTGTTACTGCTGTTATTCTCGGAGTCCAATGAAAATAGCTAGTGTGTCTGGTCCTTCAAACCTCATTTGGTGATAAAAGACTACAGGTTATGGTGTTATCCCCCCCCCATGTTCTCTCCACAACCTCCAGTACGGTAATGCCGAGGATCAGAGCTGCTTAGGGATAGTAGCCTCAGATGACGTGTCTGAACTCATGGAAGTTGATAAGCTGCTAAGCAATTATGATCACATTATTTTGCTTGGTGTTGCTACGAGGTTATGGCCAAAAGTTAAAGTGCTCATCAACCAACCACTGATTGCTTTTATAACCACAAGCTTCAGCACCACAACGATCCATAGCCTGCAAATACAAAAGCTTGGCTCAGTTTACCCTTTCAACTTAACCACTCTGGAAAAGTTTATACAACCTTCCTCTCGTCAGGGTCGAGAGAGATCTTTATCCACATCCTCTAAGGAGAGAACACTTCCACCAAAATTCATTTCTTCGAGAGAGATCCTTTTTTGGGACCCAGTTTCAGAGAAGAAAATCTTTATCCTAACCGTCTTGAATTCTTGTGTGAAGGTTTGTTTGAAACCGGTAGATGCATCGATGTTCATTTCGATGAAGTTCGAGGTTATGGACTTGTATTCAAAGCCACATGATAAGTTGGCTCATCAAAAGTCGCCTGAAGAGATTAAAGTGAGATTGCTCTCCTTTTCTAGTGTAATGCTTGGCCTTTTAGGCATGTCTTTAGATGCAGTATCAAACTCTTTTGAGTTTGTGTCTCTATCCTTTTATCGTTTTATTGGTGTTGTTGAAGTTTTAAATTTGGCTATTCGGATTTGTCTAAAAGTGCTTATTTACTTTGTAGTGTTTTAAAGTATGAATGAAAGTAACTGGTTGCACAAAAAAAAAGAAACCCGAAATAAAGAGAAAGTAACAAAATAAAAAAAGCAAATGGTGGAAGTCAAAAGAAAAAAAAACAAAAGCAAAGCATTGAGTGTCCTTTATAATTTGTTAAAAATATGAAAAATATGTCAAAGTTAATAAAGAGTAGGGGTTTCAACAAATGATGATGCAAATCCATTATTTGCTTCGATGATTGGGGAGAAAATTAAGTAGATCCACATGCTGATTTGTCTTCGACAGTTTTGTTTACGTTGGAAGTTAAGTTACGTATGATAGAGACAAATAGTATTTACATGTTCTTATTAAGAAGTTTGGTGTGTTTTGTTTCTCCGGGATTTCATGTATTAAAGACAAGCTGTTGTATATTTGGAAAATTTTGAACTTTTGGCATATAGTTTACACAAATTTGGAGCCAGCTATTGATAATACGTTAGATGGACTTGCACAAATTTGAAACCAGCTATCGGAAAAACTGTTTGTTAACGCGTTAATTCCTAATTAGAGTAAGACAACAGAGTATTATCTATCCAGTAAAAAATAACCAAATCTGTACGTAATTAATTGATGTTAAAAAGGTCGAATAGACGGATAACGATGTTATTGAAATGCGAAGGTGATCTAAACACAACAAAAAATCTGAAAGATTATTAGTTACCTTTATGTGATGACAATGCTTTTTAGCACCGACGAGAGACTATGAAAAAAGTTTTAGAACTGAACATAACTTTGTATTCTTTGTACTCTCGCTAGTTTGCTACCATTTAAAAACAGATATTGTCAAAATCAACTAAATTATAATTTAGAATTTGTTAAATTTAAAATTATATCATAAACTTTAAACTTTAAACTAATTTACAATTGTAAATGTAACGTCTAGGCCTAGTAACGTCGGCTCCCCTATCACGGATTCAGTAATGCACAAGTACTCAAACAAATTAATCTCACGAGCCAAGTTATAAATGTAATGTCGGCTCCCGAAAACTCCCAACAAAATAAAAACAAACACGTAAAAAGTTCATATAAACAATGTTCTCAGCAGCCAAAGCGCCAAGTGTGTTACCCTCATTACGCATCTGTCCCATTGTAATATAGGCAGCTCGTGACTCTCTCCTTTTCTCCATCTCCTTTAATTTTCATAGTATTTTAAACCAAAATGTTGTAAACAAAAAATTGGGTGGCACATAGAGTCCACCTCATCTTTCTACACGCCTACATCCAAAGGACATACAACTCAGCACATGTATTGAAACACCATCGCTGTCTCCATCTTCTTTATTATATTTTCTTTCAATATATATAACTATATAACGACTTCTTATAATATACACATGTTAAATCCATATCATAACCCCTTCATTTATAGATAAAATAAATATTCAATCAGCCAATCCAACCAACCAGCTATAATCATCATAAATAGCGTCAACAAACATTCACTAAATATCTTAAATATTATTCGTGCCGCCACAAACAAATCAGTAACAAGTCTTTACTGTTACTGAAAAAGCTTAGGAAAACATATAACAATAGTAGAAAATTAACATTCCTCTATTCAAATCTCGGCGATAAGATAATATTCATATTTAATACATAAAAAAAAAAAGCATGATAGATCCAGACCCGACCCGGTTTTAATCCGCGATGGCCCAGTTCATGTCGTTCTCAAATATCCAGTGACAAACCTCAATCAGACCCGGTTTCGACCCGAGAGCTAAGAAAGCTCCGTGCTTCGGACCCCACGATGACGTGTCCATGTGACAGATGGCGATCCCGTGGTTGATCTTGGTCTTACTCTTCAAGTCAAGAAGATCCGCTTCGTAGACCCGAACCTTAGGAACGGAGTGGCAGTAATACATTAGATACGGGTACAAACTCTGGTGACATGACACAGCTTTCGTCACTTTCCCGCCGTTGATTCCGTTGACTTTCCCGATCACCACCTTCTGCTTCGACCCCGCCACATTCTCCGTCGTTCGCAGCACCACGCTCCGACCAAGCACCGACGTGGCGAAATCGATCATATCCTCGGCGGAACCAACGCACCGCTTCGTCTCTCCAACACTCGGCGACCTCTCGCATTCCGTCACCGCGTCGGAGATGATCTTCTCCATCGTGGAGTTCTCTCCGGCGTGGAAGATCTTGTTGATCTCGGCGAGCTTGGAGGTGGAGAAGGGGAGCTTCGAGATGATGCTCCGGGGCAAAAACGACCTTTCAGGCATTTTATCCTTAATGTCAGGCATAGGAATCACTGTGCCTTCTTTAAGCGACGCCTCTCTGAAGAATTTGCCCGGCTCGATCCACTTATTCACGGTTTTGCCATCGCCGAGGGTTGCTGACGTGGAGGAGACGTTGTACTTCGCGAAACCGACGCCGTTTTTGGCGTAGTCCTTGAAAGTGGAGTTGGGCGTGTAGGTTTTGAAGCTGATCTTGTGTCCTTCGGCTCCTTTGCCATAACCGGTGAATGTCTCCGAACCGGGATTGAATGACTGACCGTAATTAGTGAATTTAGCCGTACCGGAGTTTGAGTCTTTAGCGTAGGAGGAGAAGGAGTCGTCTCCGACGTTGGATTTGTCTCTGTAGTTCGCGAACGTGTCGGAGGCGGCGTTGCCGGAGGCGCCGTAGTTTTTGAAGTTGTTCTGCGGGACATTCCCGTCGCTGCCGTAGCTCGTGAAGGAGTCGTTGGCGGCGTTTCCTTTCTCGCCGTAGTTCGAGAAGCCGGAGCCGATTACGTTGGCGGAGACGCCGTACGAGGCGAACTCGTTCGGCACTCCGTTCCCGTTCTTGCCGTAGCTCGTGAACGACTGGCCGTTCCCGGCGTTGGCCTCGTGAGTGTAGGTTTTGAACGACTGAGCCTTTCCGTTTCCGCCGTCGGAGTACGCCGTGAATCGGCTCGTCGGGTTGTTAACGCCGTTTTGGTAGTTGGTGAATTCTCCGGTGCCGCCGGTTCCGAAGGTCCCGTAGGAGTTGAAGTTTTCCTCCACGACGTTGCTGCTGTCGCCGTAGACGGTGAACTTATCGTCGTGTCCGGCGGCGTTGCGGCTGTATCTCCGGAACGAATCGGTGACTACGTTGCCGTCTTTGGAGTAGGTTTTGAACGAGTCGGCGCCGCCGGCGGCGGCATTGCCGTAGTTGGTGAAGTTCTTCTGGTCGTAGACGGAGAACTTGACGTCGGCGTTGTGCTGCTCGAGGCTCGGGGATAAATCCGGGAAGCAGAAGAGGTTCGCGGCGGAGCAGAAGTCCGGGAGACGTGTCGGGAGCGAGTTCTGGGCGGCGAGTTTGGCGAAAGTGGCGGACTCGACGGCGTTAAGCGGTGAAGCCTTGGAGATGAGGAACTCCGATCTGAGAGATGATTTGTCGCTGCGGATCTCTTTGTTCCAGTAACGGACAAGAGATGCTTTGGGAGTGAATGGATTCTCCTCCGCCGAGAAACCGCCGCCGATTAACCGTCCTCCGACAAAGGCAACCTGCGTTACCCCCAAGCATTGATTCAACATCAAGAGATCAAACCAAAACCAGTAACCGCAAATTCATCAATCGACTATATAATAAATAATGATGATGATAATCAGACAAATCAAAATGAAAAAGACAGAACCATCGAATCACATTCTAGAAACAGCAGTTATGAGATTCGAAGAGTTTTGCTTACATTGAAGAGACAGAACAAGAACGATTGGAGAAGAAGCAACGGTTTGAGCATTGTTTGGTTCTTAGTGAGAGAAGAAGAAGATATGGAGCAGAGAAGAGATTGGTGGGCTTGTTAATTTTGAGAGCAGATTGTGTAGTATATATATAGAGAGAAGCCGAAAAAAGCCTACACCCATTATATTTTCTTGACAACCACCAAAAACTTACACATTTAAATTCAAAATATATCAACTTAATTTATTTACTAGTTACATTAATTGTGTATAGTTGTATGATTTTAGTATAAATAAATAAATAATGACATTAGATTGGAAGAAAATAAATCGACTAAATTAGATAGGATAATGGGGAGGGGGGGGGGGAATAAAGTAGGAATTAAAAAAAATGAAAGTGTGGAGTTAAAAAAGGACAGCAGAAAGAGAGTGACGAGAGTAGATTTTAGAAGCAGGAAAAGAACAAATGAAGTGGGACCTTTTTTTTATGCAAAATATTGGTTTGGTAACGCGTTTTCATAACCGGTTTTCGTTTTCTACCCACAATCTAATTTAACGGTTATTGATAAGTTTTTTGCTTTTAACAGTCCAAAACAAAAAGAGCTATGATAGCTTGTAGTGTATGCTATTTATAGGAATCCATTTGAAGTAAGAAAACCAAAGTCAATGGTGATGTTCAAGAAGTTGTCTAATTAATGGGAGTTTTTATTATGTGAGAATGAAAATTAAACGTCTTCTTCCCTAAAACTTAACTATACTGATGTATGGAATCCAATGAACAGACCATATGAATGCATGCATTAATGTTAATTCAGTGCAGTTGTCGATAGTCAAAAGTTTATTTACATTTACAGTAGTAGTCTATTCCCAATTATCATTGACCAAAAAAAGGCTACAACAATTGATGACCAACCACTACAAAGGCTAGAGTGAATCTATGTGAGTGTATAACTTATGACCAACAACTATTAAAAGGACTCTCCAGTAAAATCCATTTATAGTAACTTTTTGTGTAATTGACGTTGGTTGTCTGATTATGAATGCTTGATCATGGGTGGTTTGAATAAAAAGTAGGTCGGCCATAATGCGATCTTTTAAGTTAAAACATTCAAAAAATTACGATGACTTGAAAGTTCTTTTTCGGTTTGATCAGTAACCGGAAGCAGGGTTCGGTTCCAATTTTTAAAAAGCAAATAATTTTTATCCGACATTACGCCACGCGTCATGAACTAAATGGTTGTAAGTAGACGCGGCTTTCGCCACCAGCCAAAACATAAGGGTACGTGTTGATGTAATAAGTGGAAAGAACTGAGTAAGATTCGTTAATAGTGAACCCAAAATTCGCATTATTAAATGAATTATAACAGATTAGATAAACAAAAATTCGTCATTTTAGCATTTTCTCGATCTCTGTCTGATTGCAGCAGGAAATAGACAAAGCTCGTGAGAGTGGCAAATCAGTAGTACAGTTGAAGACGATGGGGGTAGTTCCGGTATTCAAGTTCGATAAGTTCACGTTCTTTGAATAATTTTTTTTGGTAGTTTTTTTTTTCAATTGTTGTTACGTTCGTAGCAAATAGTCTTTTTATCCATACTGAAAGCTACCAAACCGTAGAAGATAAAGTAATGTGATAAACCAATGATATCTATTAGGGTAAAAACCATAAAACCATATATATATTGTTGTTTATTTGAAAGGCCTTTTGGTAATATTTTACGCCATGCGTCTATATCGCTATTATGTCTAAAGACACATTGTTTTGATAAACCACATGCGATAAAACACATGATTAATTATATACTAAAATATCACCGTATATTTATACGAATGATCTCCCTGTTTCATTACATTGCAAATGAATCATGTTCCATTTGTTACTGTGTAACGCGTTATGTCTCCAAAAATAGGAGGGTTGATAATTGGTAGTATTATCTTAGGATTTAAATAGAATAGCCTCAACACTTTTCTTAGTGTCAACCAGGCGCCAGGCCACTTATATACACTATAGCCCTAATATACACAAGTGACCCATAAGTGGGTTGATTTATGCAATTCCATATACGTATATATATATCTTATGTGTGTGTGTAATGTGTATGCATGACGTGATGATGACATGTACATTCTTTTGGAAGTGCAAGTTTGCAGCGGCATTGACATGCATGTAAGTTTTGTCGCATTGTTCAAAAGGCCATGAGATCTAGGTTAAATTAAAGATATTGTCACAAAATGGTTAAAATGTGATTAAATTTTTTTGACCATTTTCTGATTATATGTTTTGATCAAGAAATTCTAACCATTTTATGACTATTTTTCTTATCCATCATAAAATGGTAAAAATAAGGTCATAAACATTTTTGACCAAAATTTTCTAACCACTTTTTGACACTATGGTTTGGTTAAAAAATTCTAACCATTTTGTGACCATTTTTTTATTCATCATCAAATGGTCAAAACAAGATCATAAATACTTTTGACCATTTATGTTGGTCAGAAATATGGTCAAAATATGATATGTTTTCTTGCAGTGTTATTGTAAGCGATGCCAAAATATATTAATTTCACCCGATGCCCGACACTACACACTACAAGAAAACAGCGATATTCTGACGGACATTCCGACGGAAAATGAAATCCTCGGAATATACCGAGGAATTTCCGAGGAAATTCCGAGGAAACACAAAATTTGGTTTCCTCGGAAAAAACCGATGAATTCCGAGGAAATATTATAGCCGTTGGAGAGCCGTTGGGGGATTTTACAAAATTCCGAGGAAATTCCGACGAACT
>NC_027753.1:34910067-34919384 GCF_000695525.1 Brassica oleracea var. oleracea
AAAAATATAGCGAGGGACATTTCCCTCGGAATTTTCCGAGGGACAACTCCCTCGGAAAATTCCGAGGAACGGATCCCTCGGAATATACCGAGGGAACAGTTCCTCGGAATAAACCGAGGAAAAAGTCCGTCGGTATACTCCTATCGATCGATGTATATATGTCCAAACACGCATCGATCGATGAACTTCCGAGGAATTATCCCGACGAAGTTCTACCTCGGTATATTCCGAGGACTTTTCCGACAAACAAGGGATCCTCGGAATTTCCTCGGAAATTTATTTCCTCGGAATTCCGTCGGAAAATTCCGAGGGATTTCAGAGGAAAAAAGAAATTCCGAGGAATTATTTCCGACGACGTATTTCGTCGGAATTGCGTCGGAATAACGATATTCCGACGAAATTCCGACGATTTTTTCCCTCAGAATCCTTGATGTTTTCTTGTAGTGACAATCCGTTAGTATATTTGATCATTTACATATATAACGACAATTTAATATGTTAGGGTGAACTAAACACTTGTATTAGTGGATATTCACAGGAAACAATGTTCAGAAACTCTTTCTTCAAAAGTTATTTTTTTATGAAGTAAAATTGTGATGCATGATGCTGTTAGAATATATCTATATATTTACAAATGACTTGCATTCGATATTTATTCCTTAGAGTTTATTTATCTGCTTTGGTTTTTGGTTCTGAAAATATAACCTGCAAGATCATAACGTCTTAATTATAATAAAATAATCAAAATGTACCGACCATATGAATTGTTTATCGATATACAAGAGCTGCACATCTGCTTCTGTTATATCTGTATTTTACTGATTTCTATTAAAATCACCATTTAAAAAAATAATAATAGCACTATTGCATCATTTTTGTTTTTGAAACTACCATTGCATCATTTTTGCGGAGTGAACATTGTTTGACAGATGAAAAGGTCGATATACATTCACAAATCCCTTTTTGAAATTGCGATGGAGGAGTGCATAAAGTTTTGTCCCCTTCAATTAAATGCACGTTTCTCAGCTGTTTCTTATATGTTGATTTAGTTGTCACATCTCATAAAATGGTAAGGTTTAGTATTATACGTTTAAATACTATTAATACAAAACTATAATGAGCCCGGGAGAAATACTATCACAGAGTTTAGTTATGTAATTTCCAACCTCATTTTATTTTTTACACCAAACTATTATAGAGTAAAATTTTCTCCAACTTCATATTCTATATCATATTCTATATCATATTCTAAAATAGTGTAACTCTATTTTTATTCTATATTTGGAGTAACTCTATTACAAAGTGAAATTTTTTTATTTATGCTTTAGTCTTTGTATTTTTTAATCTTTTTATTTTATAATTATTTATGTAATTGTTTATGTAATTTAATTATGCAAATATCACATAGTTTTCTTCAACACAATATACAAACGTTTGAAACTTATTATTGTTAGCCAAAGAAAACAAACATTAAAACTAAAAATAATTTTATAAAATTAGCCAAAGAAAACAAATAATAAAATTAAAAATAAGCATCATAACATAAAATTAAAATCATAGATAATTGTGATTTAATATTCTGGTAAATTATCTCTAGATCCACCAAAATTGTTAAAGTATTGTCCAAATGAGGTAGATGAAAGATTAGCTTCTTGTTCATGTTGTTGACCACGTCTTTTTTGTAAAATTCGTGTTCGTTCCTCTTGAAAATATGCATGAACTTCTGGATCTTGCACTGAGTTCAAGTCACAAAATAAATATTTGTTTTCTTCCTTTAGCTCATTCAAAACATAATTCTTCTTTTGAATCTCCAAGTGATATTCTCGTTGTGCTCTTGTCTTCTTTAGTTGCTCCAAAAATTATGTATTTCCTTATTTTAAGGTATTGACAACCGACGTTGTTTGATCACCAAGTTTTCGTTTCATTTTGAATTTTTTTATCGAGAATGATAATATTCTATTTGAAGAATTTCTTGGTCGATTTAGAAAAAATCAAAGATAAAGAAACTCATTTTGCGCTTCAAAATTCGTTAATTGATCATTTGTAGAAAAGATACACTAATGGTGATGTTTAAGTTAAATGTATTATGTTTTAATATAATGTAGGGGCCCCTATAATGTAATGTAATGTAATTTTTAAGATAATAAATATTTCATATCAATATATAATTTATAATAACTTTGTGAAAAATAAAATACAAGTGATCAATTTGTAAATTTGCAAGTAAAAGGTATTAGTCATAAAATAAATAAAAAATATTTAACAATATTTCTTTTTAAAGTTAAATATAGAGTAAACCATTAGAGAAAATTATAATTTATTTTTGAGTTACTCTATTTTAGAGTAAAAACTACTCTAAAATAGAGTAAACCATTCGAGATGGTCTTAGCAGTGTGCCAAGAGCACGCCTTCTTCAAATTAGATTACTATACCGTAAATAATTTACTTACTCATTGAAATATTTATCAATCATGGAATTTGATTGTGCATTTTAATCGTAATTGCAAGGTAAGTACGATACAATCAATTCATAATTAGATTTAGTATTTTACCATACTTGTTTAGTAATAGGAGTAATAAGTAGTGACTATTATGAGAATCCTTAACATGGATTAACTATTATGAGAATCATTAACTATTGTGAGAATCCTTAACATGGATTACCCACAAAAAAACTAGTATATTAACTGACGCGTCGCTGCTGTCTCCATTCCTGCGTTGTCATCTCGCTCCGGCCAGCTTCCTCTACCGGATTACTCCAAAGTTTTGTGGAGCTTCTCCTCTCAGTCTATGTGAACGGTGGTACCGAGGTGTACCATCGAGGACCTATGTTCCTTAGTTCGAGAAACAACAACCATGGCGGTATTACTGTCATCTTTTGGTTCTTCTTATGCTCCCTATGTTTGTTCACTAGGTCTTGAGGACAACCCAGAGTCACAACGTCACTTGCTTCAAGCCAGAGCTTTCTTATTACTAGTTTAATCGTCTGTTTTTAAGGAGCTTCTTTGCTCCTTCTGTGTTTCATGTTCCATGTTCTTTTGCTCCGGCAGCTTCTCTAATGTAGTATTGACGTCTCTGCTGGGTCTTATGTGTCGCGTGGCTATAATTGATGCAAATGAATACACTAATGCAATATGTACACCTAAATTGCAATCTAAATGATCAATATAGACATTAAATGAATGCTTAGAGCTATGAAAAACACAAGATATCAACTCCCTCAAACTAGACATTTACTTGTCCACAAGTAAACTTTCAAGGTCAAAAGGGAGAGAAGTTTGAAAATGGGAACTCATAACCAAAAGAACACTTTCTAGCCTTCCACTTAACATCCCAAGGAAAACATAGCAAATAGCATGAACAACTTTCTTAGTACACTCTAGCTTCTCAAGGCCTATCAAGACTCTTTTATCTTTACATAAGTTGCATAGCCATTCAACCAACAAGTTCCTTAGCCAACCCTTACACTGATTCAAACACATACACAAGGTGAATTCTTGCAAATGGATATTTGATCTCAATCATTTGGTTTGGTGAGAGAAGATGGCATAATGTGAAAAAGATGGGTTTCAAATGCATTTTTTTATGGTGACTCACACTCAAGAATAGGAGCAAGAACATTATGAAAAATTTATCTAAGAAAAGGAGCAACTCATGCATACAATAATTTGTTCTCATCATTCTATCCATTTTCTAAATGATTTCAAGTTCTACCATTTTTTCATCATCCCAAAACCCAAAGATATATCCACTTTCAGCTCTCACCCTATGAACACTCTCTTTTCTCTTATTTGATTCAACCAACTAGGGGCCATCTTTTTGATTTTTACTTAGCTCAACTCTTTTCTTATTCTTTTCCTCACTCAGTTATTGTTTTTTTTTTTTTGAAAGGGGTTATATTGATACTTTAGAGCTTTTTCTTTTCTAACTTTCTTTGTCCCTAGAGGTTTCTTTCTTTAAGCACTCTTTTTTATTCATTTTCTTTCACTCAATCTCTCTCATTCTCAAGATCAAAAGAATTTAAATGCACAAACCCAACAACCATCCCATAGGCTAGCCTACATGAAGTCCTAATGCTAGCCAAAGATGAGAACAACCCATTGTCGCTCCTAATACTCTCAAGATTTTGCACATGACATGCTATCAATAAAAGACCTCACTCAAGCAAATTAATGTTGGTTTCAAAGAATGGTTAGGGTTAATGGGTATGAGAGTGTCATTTGGGTTAACAAAGATTGGTACAAGAGAGAAAGATAACCCAAATGTGTATAATATCCATGATCAAGTATGCAAATGTCCATATTCAAGAGAAATTAAGTTCATTAAGCGGTAGTTCATTTGGAGATGGTTTCAAGAACAATGTCAATCATCAAGCAAGCAACATGTTTCAAGAAGAGTTTTCAAGGCTCGAAGCTTACAAGTCTTTTCAAGAGATGCTTAAGCTACTTGATATGTTTAGCTAGGATGTCAAATTTAGTTCTAGACATGTGTTCTTTACAAGGTTTCTTCATATGCATTAATGCAATCTAAATGCTTCTAGACTCAATCTTAAAGATGCAAATGATGCAACTAAATGTTTCTTTTTGTGATTTTCGAAATTTTTTAATTTTTGTGGATTTTCTATGCAAATAATTATTCACAATGCAATGCATGAGACTTAATGACAAGTAGACAAAACAAAACACAATGTGAGATAGTAGACTCTCCCTCAAACTTACTTCACACAGTCCCTTGTGTGAGAATAAGCTCAAAGAAGATATCTAAGGGAAAGACATAAACATGATAACTAAGCACTTACAAAGGTAGAATGCACTTACTTGAAGTTGGCTTTGATGAGAGAAGGGAAATGAGGAGGGAGGGCTTGTTGTCACCTTGAAATTTTCGACATGACCTTTGGAAAATTTTGAGAATTCCCCCAAACTTGTCCCTAAGCTTATTCAAACACGCTAAAGCAAGAAAAAAGATATATAAAAATATATACAAAGGATACCATGGGAATTCCTCCCAAGTGAGCTTGTTTTAAGTCTTTCTAGCTTGACTTTCCTCCCAATTGGCTAGTGAAGAGGAAGATCTTTCCCACCTTCAAGGGTGATGGTGAGGACTTGAGAGAGGAGCTCTTGGAGCTTGATTGGATCATCTTGTAGCTGTGCAGTGATGATGGCCTTTGCACTTGAGAATGGTGTAGCTTTCCTTTGCATTTGATCTTGTACTCAATAGCTCCATCCCTGAACTTCATTGAGTGAAGAGTGAGAGTGTGTGGCAGCATATCAAGAGGTGGACGGTGAGGTTTTTACATCATCTTCTTCTTGTCATGAGCAGCCTTTGTGGCTCTACTCACCTTCTCCTTTGTAGCACTTTCCAAGTGCTCATCACACATCTCTTTAGATGACTCTCCATCAAGACCTTTTTTTCCACTAACAACTATTTCATCCTTGATCTTTTCAATGGAAGGTTCCCCACAAGTGATGGTTCCACAATACTCAACATTCATCATTGGAGACTTGATTGGATAGGAGACAGCTTTGTTCACATTGAGGAGTGTGACTTTCTTGTTGGCAAAATCAGTGCAAGCTCCTACTGTTGTGAGAAATGGTGTGCCAAGGATCAATGAGACTCTCTTCTCAATTGACATCTTCAAAACAGTGAGATCAATAGGGATGATGCAGTTTCCAATCTTAAGTCATCTACAAGTAAATCGCCATCGGGATTCGTCGCTTCAGTCTCCTCCGTGAAAGCTTGACCATGAGCTCCAATGGTGAATTTCATAATATTTGCACATCTGACCCTTGACCTTTCGGCTATTTACTCTTTGAACCCCACAACTATTGAATCTTGCAGGAATGTCCTCTCTAATTAACCTGGACTTTTGACTGTGCAACTAGCCTAAGCGAATTCTAGATTTGCAGCTTCGGTCCCTGAATTCTCGACTTCTCTCATATCTGGCCCAATTGTTTCTGATTTGAAAATATAACTTTCCAATGTCGCCCAAAACTTTCAAATTGAGCATTCCAAATCCTAATGCACATAAATGAACAAATATATGCAATGTAGACACCTAAATGCAATCTAAGATGATTCAAAGAGCTATATGAGATGCTAAATATTATTAAAATCATGTTATATCAATACATGTTCTCGATATACTAGGAATAGAAGTGGTATATTTGAAACACAAAATTGAATGAGTATATTTTGTAAACTCTACATATTTTTTTTTTGCTTAAACAATTATTTATATTTATATATTTTTAAAAGTGGATAGAAAAGTCATTTAATTATTTATGAAATTATGTTTGGTCATTTTCTCCTTGTGTGCTATTTGGTAAAAAAAAAAAAAACTCTTTATATTTGAAAGCATCTCTTAATTAAATCATCATTCTCAGATTTTCGACCTCAGTTTGACATATAAGATACATGTCAAAATATATACATCTGTTATCACTGTAATATCATAATAGAATTATAGTGTATATTATTATTATTTATTTTTTTGAACGTTATAGTGTATATTATTGAGTGTAAATGTATAAAAGGTCGGACATTAAGTAGTGGATAATTAATTGACTACAACTCTTTCCATGTATTCTAAACTTGGTGTACATCATATAAGAATACTTTTAGATTACTATGTTATAAATTTATAAACATATAAATATCGCATTTGCTTTTATAAAGAAGCAACAACATATTTATTAATACAGTCAGTAAATGAGTCTAGAATAAGACAGAACTAGAACTCACTGAAATATACATTCAACGCTATACGACAGACATACTCTGTCGTGATTCATACGTATATATAGCATACACATGCTAACATGCGAGACCAAGATGCATGTTCGCATCTATGTGCGTGTGCAAGTTGTTTGACGGTCGATAAGAAAATTAATTACCTAATCTTATTAACTATCATAGAGAAATTAGAAACCCACATGACGGGCTTGACCAATAATGCTGATTTAACGCAATACTACTTCGTGAAGTTATTTTAATTTATCCTCCATGATATATGCAGTGCCGGCCATATGCACAAGGCACATTTGCGAAGGATCATAGACAGCCTTAACGAGTCCAGCTGTAACAAAAAAAAACTTCTCTCGAGAAGTCACACCGCTCATGCGATGTCCACACGAGCTCGCCTCGGCCTCTCGATCAAACGTACCGGCACTCGCACCCCACCATCGAACATGTTCTGATCAGACACATGCTCGCCGGGCCTGGATATATGTTTCCAGCAATATTGTATTCCTTCCGTTTTTTAATATAAGTCGTTTTAGAATTTTGCATATATATTAAGAAAATCATTAATTTTTTATATTTTCGAAACAAAAACATCATTAATTATTTAGTTAAACACAAATCAACCAATAATAAAATATAAGGTATATTATCATTGGTCATATAACATTAAGTGTTGAAAAATTTTACATAGAAAATCAAAAATTTCGTATAATTTAAAATATAAAAATTTCTCTAAAACAACTCATATTAAAAGAACAAGAGAGAGTATTGAATAGTGATGTACTATATTGTTTATGATTCAGTGTCCTATTAATGACATGGCTCGGAAAAATTGGTGGTCGAGTGTTCTTCGAGTCCTGAGCATTTTAGGTAGAATCAATGGACATCCAAATTAATATTCTTCACCAAACAGTCAATTTTAAATATGGATACTCACCAAACAGTCATCCGAGATGTTTAAATCAGAGAATGTACGCTACAGTTGTATTCTTTCGTTTTATGTTGTCTAGATGACGACCACTCTTTAATCTCAGGACACTATATAATATATTTCCGTGCATAGTTATGAAAATTTAATATAAAATTTAGGCATGCATCGAAGTCCACGAAATACACATAGATACAATACATTCATTGATTACTCATGGTAATTAAACAAAGAACTCATAGGAACTAATTAACACGTATTCTTTTGAAATCATTAGTTTTCGTGAAGGTAGAGGGCTCTTGGGGTGAAGATAGTATATCAATATCCACATCCAACTTTATTATACTTCACAAAACAGTCAATCACCAACCAGTCATCCGAGATGTTTAGATCAGATAGAATGCTTGTACAATTTTGTACCATCATTAATTGTTGTGTTGATGATGATCACTTTTTCAATTCAGTATACTGTCTATATGCGCATCCGATCATAGTTATGGAAGGATTAATATTACTGACTTTAGGTAGGCATCGAAGTCCATGAAAACACACATAGATAAATTCATATGAGTATTTGATTATTACAGATATACAAATAACTTATCCGAATTAATTAAGACGTACTCTCTTTACAACAATTTTTTTTTAATATTTCTAATTTTCTATCGTTTTTCAAGTACAGTTTGCAAAAAAATTGTATGCGATAGACTTCATTTCATAATAATATAAAAGAACAGTTGTCTTTGAATTTTTCCATTAAAAAGTGAAAGGATATTTTCCTGTTAAGAAGCAAGAATTTAAACGATAGTATTTAATTTTATAAGAATGAAATAGTTATTATAATGACTTAATTTTTTAAACTGGCATTGAGCAGTGTTTTAAAAAACTGGCATTGAGTTATTGTTTATATTGATTACCTTTTTCTTACTATTTCTATAAAGTACGTAAATGAAAAAGAACATAATCATTCATTATGATTAAAGTAATGTCCCCAAGCAAATTAACAAATGCTACAGAGAGAATCATGTGTTGCAGCTATCGATCATGTGAGAACAGTGTATATATCGGCGTGTAGGTTATTTGTGGACCAAATGTGCATAATGCGACGAAAGAACTGTTTAGTTTTATTTTTAAAATAGTAAGCAACTTGTTAAGATCGATTAATAATGATATGTGATTGTATTATTAATCATTCTTTTTCACAAAAGATTCCTGTAAATAATGACATAATCTTAGTTTCATTTGTCATTACGCTATTATTGTTGAGTATTGCCATTTCTTGCAGAGACGTATCTCACTGTAGTATTGCTTTATGTTTTCAAACTTATACACATAAAACAGAGGTAGAAAGTCACGCCATCCAGGGTATTATGTCTCCCGTACACATGTTCTAAATTTTGGAATCATCCATCATTGTTTTACAAAAAAGCACAACTATATCCGTATGAACCGGGCCTCGTGGTCTGGTGGTATAGGAACTTCGGCTGAGGTGCCCGCCATCACGAGTTCGAACCCCGGCCACAGCGGATTTAACATCCCTTCCGTTGGGACGCTGGACCCCCTACGGGGGGATAGTTGAGAATGTGGCTGCCCAAATACCAGAGTTAACAAAAAAAAAAAAAAAAAAAAGGAAATTTTTTTTACATAA
>NC_027753.1:34919745-34943289 GCF_000695525.1 Brassica oleracea var. oleracea
TCCCCAAAACCCAGATTTAAAAAAAAAAAAAAAAAAAAACTATATCCGTATGTCCGTTTCATAAATATAAAAATTTAATTAAAATTTTGCTTCAAAAATGAATTATAAAATTTATTTATTTTTATCACTTAATTATGTAATTGTGACCTTAAAAATTGACATATTGAATAACTATATTTTAAAAATTATTGAAAATTGTAAACCACATAAAATGATGTATTTATAGTATAAAATTAATTGAATTTATTCTTTAAATATATATCAATTTAAAATAATTGTTAATTTTAAATTCAGGGAGTATTTATTTACGTAATCATATAAGTACAGTAGAATATCTATAAATTAATACTCGATAAATTAATAATCTCTATAAATTAATAAATTTTGTCGGTTCCAACTTGGGCCGGTGTAAAATATGACACAAATCGATAAAATAATAAGATAATAATATTTTTAAAACTCTCATGTAAATATATAGTCTCATTAAAATCATAAATTAATAATCTATCTCTATATATATTTTATATAAGTACAAACTAAAAATTATATTGTTGGTTTTATATTCACAATGAAAATACTTCAATTTTTCTTAATATTTTAATATATTTTGATAATATTTAATAAAATTATATCGAAAACCACATAACAATACTATGAAACATAAAAATATATACCAAATAAGATAATAAAATAATATGAAAGTTGATTTTCTAAAATTTAAATAATTTATATACGGTAAAATCAAATATTTTCTTATTTTATTAATAAAAATATTCAAAAATAGAAAAAATCTAAAAAATGAAACTTTTGTAAATTAATATCTCTTTAAATTAATAAAATTTTAAAGTCTCAACATTATTAATTTATAGAGGTTCTATTGTATATAACACATGTTATTTGTTCTCTTCTACGAATCATTAGTGATGGAAGTGTGTAAGATATTCAGTGGTTTCTGGAATATCGGGAAACTGAAGTTTGGATGTGTTGATTTCGAAGGAAATACAAAAAAAAAACTGATAAGTTTTCTGGGCTTCCACTTAAAACCAATTGACAATTAGTGGATTAACCCAAGTATCTTATATATTACTCAAGTCCTGTTCATATTTTCGATGTGAAATCTTCTCTCCAATACCCTTCCTCGAGATAATGATGCGTATAACCATTAATCTCGCAAAATCCATCATATCCCCTTCGAAATCATATTTTATTTTCTATCGATCTCGTCGGAACTGAACCTCCTATAGACCATCAGCTAATGTGATGATCGGATCACTGTCCGGGTCGGATTAATGGGTCAAGGTATTGAGCCCCTTCTGATAACAAGATAAGTTTTATGGATTTACAACTTAAAACCAATTGACAATTAGTGAATTGGCCTTCCTTTTCATATTTCCGATGTTGTATTTTCGTTCCAACAAGTACAGAATGTAAATAGTTTTTAACTTCGTGAACACCGAATGAAATGTTCTTTATGTCATTGTTGCTTCGTAGAACGAACACCAAAGATGAAAATAAAATCTTATTACTCTAAGTTCATTATTTATTTCTGAGTTAGTTTTAAACACTGTTGTTACAAAAGGTTGTTTTTAACACTTTTACGATAAATTGAACCTCCTTGACCAAGATCAAGAAAAGTTACCGAATCAATCTATTCTACAAACGAGTTAAGAAATATCGTATTAATTTACACCCAAAAAAGTACCGTATTAATGTTTTTTCTGTATTTTCTTTTTAACAACATGTTTGTTGTAATTTAAGTCGAAAATATAATAGAATACTGACAAAAAAGTAGTATTATACCATCTTGATTAGTTACGAAGCACAATAGTACCTTGACTTTAAAATATCCACATGCGATCCAACTATTTAATCAATCTCACTAGAAAGTAGCAAGTAGGAGTAAATTTACTTTCATCGGAAATATATATATAGGGAGATGTTTCTGATCTTTAACGGGCTTATTTGAAAAAATAATTTTGTTCCTGATCTTTGAAAAAAATAGAAATGAGATGTAATATGTCCAAAGATTAACAGGTTTTTATTATGCCTCGCGTATATTCGGGTTTGTTCGTGAGAAGTCATTAACAAGATTTCAAATTAAAATTCTGCTAGCAACTATAACTAAAACAACTCAAACTCCCTTAACGAAAGAAAAAAAAAACTCGAATTCTCCTAACTATATAAATATAAAAGTCTCTTACATTTTCACCCAAAAAAGTCTCTTACATTTTCACCCAAAAAAGTCTCGTACATCATTACAAACAAACATGTATAATGAGTGACTACATGAGATGATGAAGGCCCCCTTCGCAAACGTGGTTTGTCCAAAAGTCTTATAATTATTACGAGTTAAGCTTTTTCTTTTCTTTTTCTGCATCTCCAATTTTACAAGTATGTTCCTGTCTCCTGATAATACCAATTGTTGCTTTTAAAAAGGAAAATCGTGAAATAATATAATTTTCTCATTGTTAGGTAAAAGATAATGAAATAGTTGCTACCGTAATTGATATGCATGTGTATAGCTAGTGTAACGTGCTGCTTCCAAATATGTGAAAAAATACATGCAAAAACATGTACGTACGTAAGTTACCAAAAAAAAAAAAAAAAAAAAAAAGCATGTACGTACGTATATAAAAATGAATAGATGATGTCAAGTCGATGCATCGTATTCATAGTACAAGTGTACAACATCAATGTGGATTGTTTATGTGTCTTGTGATCTTATGTAATGTAAGTATGGGCTTTAATTAATTAACCGGATCTCTCTTCTCCCAATGGCTTATATCTTTGTCGCTGTAGGACACTAGCACCACCACCAAGCAAATCTTTATTCCCTTGCCAACATCTGTTATCATGCTTTCTTTTACAAAGTATTAATAATAAGAAAATGTGTAACTCATGCAAAAGTTCTTTTTAGTAGTGGAAAATAACGGGCACGCACCTTTATTTTAGTCCGTCTTTGCATAATTGCGAATATATATGTGCATTTTTAAAAGGTAATTTATTCGAATTTTATCTTCTGCTTTGTCGGCGATTTATTTTGAAAGTAACTGTTAAATGTTTATATTAATGGTCCCGAAGGAAAAAGAGGTAAGAGAGAAAAGTAAATACTGATTAAAATTTTGAATTTTGTACAAGTTATAAAGCAATCAGAACCCTGAAAAGAACCAAAATATATAACAAGCCCTGAATAAAGGCCAGGTTATACTTTGACAAAAAAAGGCCAGGTTATACCAAAATAATTATGGGCCCCAACTAGACCTACATTTATAGGCCTTCTCAAGTTTTTTTAAATGGGTAATGAAATTCACTAGTTTTTTTAAATTTATAAGAGTCTGATTCCGCCGAAACATGATCACATTGCAGTCACCGTCTCCTAGGTGAGAAGAGGGTAAAAGTCTGTTCAATTGTCAAAGCAGAACATGGTACATCACCAATGAGCATTTGAAAAAATAACGCAAAACTTCCTTACTCTCACGCAGCTTTCTAAGGAAGAAACTGTTTTAACCTATGTTCATTCAAATGAAAATCTCCTTTCCCATCAACATTAGCTGCCTCGAGGTTCTTAAGACCATGAATAAACCTATTCTTTTAACTGAGGTTCTTAGTTTCGGGTAAGAAATATAAGAGCTGTTTCTTAGCCAAAAAGTGTAAAACAAAAAGTCAAATCATGAGTTAAGAACCCCGGCTAAGAGACCGGGGTTAATCATGGTGGACAAGCAAAAGGCACTGTCACATATTTAGACAAATAAAATCAGAAATCTAGGATCAGAAACCGATAACATATTTGAAGCAAAGTGACATAAGTCTTAGGCCATCAGCAGTGGCAAGCTCTCACCTCGTCTTTCACCGCTTTAATATTGAAATTAAATGAAAAAAATAAAAAAAAGAGTGACATTGAATGAAGTACGTACCTGCTGGAAGAAATTTTCTCTGCCCTTAAAGAGACTTTTTACCAAACGTGTCTCTTTTCTATTAGTTTATTTTCCTTTTAGTTTAAATTTTAATTATAAAGTTAAATAATACTAGTATTATTATATATGCTAGATACTCATGAAAAGGGAAGAGCATGATTAACCCATAACCCCATTTGAGTTTCTTATTCATTATTTTAGTAATTAAAACTAATTAAGAAACTTAGTTAAGTGATGCTTTAACTTTGGGTCTCCAATGGTAATCTCCTATTTTGGGGTTCTTAATTTTTTTCATTCTATGCATTTTTTTCATCAACAACACATCCATTAACTCTGGACACTAAAGCACATTGTTACTTGACTATTCTAACACTTATGTTCTATCTAAGACAAAGAAAAGATCATAGTTTTAAAATCAGTTTTCACCTGAAAACCTTTCCTACGAGTGATCCCAGTGACATCAACATTTCTAAACCACCACGAGCTATCAATCACTCATGAAGCTCAGAAATGACCCAACCCAGGCATCGTCATTCTGCAATGCTTCTGTCCTTTTTGCTTCCTCTAAAGGCTTTTGCAGAAGAATAGACTATGATTCAAGTTTTCAATACAAGCAATGTGATTACAGTGCGACCTTGCCTCTACAAGCTAGGAGCAGCGTCAAGGTCAAGAAGCAGCCTCGTCTGACGCCATAGAGAGTGCGACTTTGCCTCTTCAAAGCATAAACAACATCCATAAAATTAACTTTAGACCCCTGGTAGTTATAAAACATACAGAAAGGAAGACAAGCAAGATGTGACATCAGATTGAAACATCGCATTATACTCTTACAAAATCAAGTGAATGATTTGACGAATTCAAAACCTTGGTTTAGAAGTGATCCAGTGATCCATAGCTTCAGGTTAGGCAAGTTCAAGCTCTGTTTGAAACATGTCCCCTGTAACCAGGAAACAAGCAAACTCGGTAATTAGTAAACGTATGTCTCGATCGGACTTGCAGAAACCAGAAGAAAAAAAAACAGAGTGACGACTGCTAAAATCCTCATCGGCTTCAGGATCTCCTAAATCGGAAGAAGGAGACTCCGATGAGCCAACGGGGTTGCTGTAATCCTTTCCGGAACCACCTCTTTCGGTTATATCTCCACTGGGAGCAGTATCGGCGAGATTATGCAGCTCGGGAGCTCTATGGCAATCATCGAGCAGATTCTGCAACGTCTTCCGCCTGACACTAATACTATCCAAATCGACGGTATCATGAGTCGAGCTCGGGACCTCGATTTCCATTGGGGGGGGGGGTTAGGTATAATCGAGACGAATACGACGATTGATTGATTCTTCTTCAACCTTTTTCTTCTTTTTTTGTTTGATTTCAACCGACGGGAATTGGAAAAAAAAAGAGAGAAGAGAGTTGTGAAAGAGATGAAAGGGCAGAGAGGTGACACCTATACAATAAGAGGCGTTTCTTAGAGCATAATTATCGGGACATCTTAGCAAAAGTCCCCAACCAATATAAGCCAAAAAGAAAATGAAAAATACCAAAAAATAGCGGAAACGTTTTCAGAATTAGAAGTTTTTAACGAAGTCCTTGGGCTACGTGGCAGCAAGGGAGAGGCAAACCGAAGGGGAGAGAGAGAGTCGAGTTTTGTCTGAATTCATTTCACTTCGTCTCCTTCTTCTCTCTCTCTCCACAGGCGATATCGGTGGCGAAAGAGATCGTCGCAATCCACACCGTTTTCTCGTATAATCGAGTACGAAATCCGTCGAATCGAACACCCAGAAGGTTCGTGTTCCTTCCCGTACCTTAATTTCGTGATTTTCGAGTTTAATATACGAGATTATTTATTTGGGTTTGTGTTCATATTATCAGAAATTCATCTGAGTATTTGTGTTTGATTCGTTTCTGCATGTTTGTTTATAGGGGAAATAAGAGTTCCGGCGCCGTTTCTCATCTTCACCGATCACTCCACACCGATCTCTCCACACCGATCTCTCCTCAATCACTCTACACCGATTTCTCCCGATCACTCCACACCGATCTCTCCTCGATCACTCCACACCGATCTCTCCTCGATCACTCCACACCAATTTCTCCCGATCACTCCACGCCGATCTCTCCTCGAAACGAATCCAGGTTTGTCCAAATCTCTTGATTAGGGTTAGTTGTTTTTGGTTAGGGAATTAAGAACAGAACCAATGGTTACGAACTGAATTTTGATTACTAGTTCTCATTGAATTGACTACTTGATAATCACTTGATATGGGTTTCGTATAGTTGATTAGTAGTAAGAAAGACTTGATATGTTGTTATAATTACTTGTATATTTCTGACGTAAGAAGGTGATAGAGTGGTAGTTTACATAGAGAGAATTACTACTGTCTTCTTTGTGACTTGAAGTAGTTTGTGACATTTAAGATAGCGTATTGCCTTCTTGTTGACATAGTTTACAATTGCCTCTGTTGACATTGAAGTAGTTTACATAGACTTGTTTACTACTGTCTTCTTTATTGTTTAGGTAAGTAGCTTTTAAGTTTAATTTTTCATAGTTGTGTACTGTCTGTGTGGACATTTAAGTTTGGTTCAACTATAATAAGCTCGTTTTCGTGAAGAGATGTTATTAGTTTGGTCACATAAACCTTTGTTGTTGTTTGATGAGTTAATGGGAACGAGTTAGGAATAACTTTTTTATAGTTTCGTTGTTTCTGCTTTGTTCTCTTTTGTTGTTGTGACTGTAATAAGTTTGATTAGACCCCGGTAGTTTATGGTTAGGACTTTAAGAAGGTAACTTATTATTCCAAACTTCTCACAACTCTTTCTCACCTATTTCATCACACAACTTCTCACCTTTGTTTTACACACATCTCTTTCTCTCATCCTCTCATCCTCTCTTCTATCTGTTTTAATCGTAATGGATTCAAGGGATCCATTGAATCCTTATAGTCAGTCTCCTTGTTCTAGTTTCGTCGGCTTTCTTAACAGCCAGACCTTTCCTTATGAAATTTATGGTTCTCCTCATCACTTTGGAGCATCAGACATCCCTGCTTTTAGTGAACAGCCACCAAATCCTCCAGTTGCACCCGAAAACCCACCTGTTTCCTCTAGGGAGCGAAGGAACTGGACTCCAGCCGATGACGAGGTGTTAATAAGTGGATGGCTAAACACATCTAAGGATGCTGTTGTTGGCGTTGATCAAAATAAAGGGACATTCTGGAAACGAGTTGGTGAGTTCTATGCGTCAAGTCCTCATGCTAAAGCTAGTGGTGATAATCGTGAGCATCTCAACTGTAAGCAGAGGTGGCACAAGATCAATGACTACACGAACAAATTCTGTGCTGCATACGCTGCAACTGAGAGACAGAAGAGTTCTGAGTTCTGGTCAGAATGACAATGATCTGCTCAAGCTAGCCAAAGACATCTACTTTGCGGATCACGGGAAAAAATTCACTCTTGACCATGCTTGGTGTGTGTTGAGTTATGAGCAGAAATGGCTCAGCCTTAACACTCCTAAGCCTGCTGGGAATTCAAAGCGAAAAGAGACATGTTCTCAAGCTTCAAGCAGCTCCGTTGGTGATCCTGAGGTCCGTCCTGAAGGAATCAAGGCGGCGAAGGCTAAAAAGAAGAATTCCGCACCATTGAGGTCTCTGTCGGAGTGTCAGACCGTTTGGGAGATGAAGAAGGAGGATCTCTTGATGAGGAAGGAGGATCTCTTGATCAAGGAGAGACTAACAAAGCTTGCGATTCTTGACACACTTCTAGCCAAGAAAGATCCTCTTACTGAGCCTGAAGAAGCAACTAAGAATAAGCTGCTGGCTTTGATCTAAGTCTCCATATTTCTTTATTTCAACCTTTTCCATGTTTCTCTGTTAGAAATAAGTTTAAATGTTTATGTAAGCTCTATGTGTGTACGTTGTATGCTGTTAACTATGAATGAAAGTTGTTTGTTGTTTTAAGTTATGCATTGTTTTTAGTTATTGTACGCTGTTAACATTTAATTTTTCTTCTCTTTGTTCGCTGTTAACATTTTTATTTTCTTGTGTCTATTTCAGGAAACTTTATAATGGGATGCTATAGCTACACCCAGCCATCTATGTCATAGGATTATTATGTGGATTCTTCAGAGTGTGGCTACAGCTCTACTGAAGAGCTCATCCGTCAGGACCAAGAAGAGCTCAGCCGTCGGGAGCAAGAAGAACTCAACCGTAGGAAACAAGAAGAGCTCAACCGTAGTGAGCCACCTCAATACCCACCTCAATACCCACCTCAACCAGAAGTTGAGTTCGGCTTCCCGCAGATATGCTACTGTGGTGGCGTACCAAAACTAGCAATGGCGAAGACTCTTAACAATGGGGGAAGACTTTACTACACTTGTGACCAAGCTGACGATGGAGAATGCCAAGTATGGAAGTGGTGAGACGTCGCCGTGATGGAGGAGATGAGGGCAAGGGATAGACACGTTCTTCAACTCAGTGAAAAGGTAGACAATCTAACCTTGTTTAGTGACTTTGAGACTGAGCAGAAATTGGTTAGGCTTGAGAACCTTGTCTGTGAGTTAGGAAATAAGAGATCAAGTTAACTTATATTTTATAATTTTATTTATTTATATAAAAAAAATAACTTAAGAACCAACCTAAAGTCCTACCAATAATCCAACAATTTACCAAAGTCCCACAATAAGTCTCCATTCACAAATATTAATAAAAAAATTTGGGGACATGAGAAAAAGTTTCAGGGATAATTATGCTCTTATGTAGCTTGTTTAAGATACATTGCTTAAAATAATTTGTATTTTCCATTTATTTTTAATTCTAATTAAATTAAGAACCCACCTAAAAACCTAGCGATAATGATGGTCTAAACATTAATGGTGCTCTTACTTGCTCATTTTCCAAGAAACCAGGCTTGCTGTACTGCTGAGAAATTAAAGACAGGAACAAACTTAAAAAATCTAATCAGTCAACGGAACAGAAAGAATAAAAAAGGATAGTCAAAACACCTAGAACAAGTTAATGTAATAATTAGAGTGCAACATAAATTTCAGACAAGCAGAAAATAAAACCTCAACGCTTGAGTGAGGCTCAAGTTTCAAGACAGGACCTGACCATTCAACCTTCCCCCAAACCTCCGCGAGTCCCTGGCCTTTCCCAATGGAAATCTCAGCAGACCAAAGCTCAATACTCTCAGGAACGTTCCAGACGATGACAATATTCCCAGCAGAGTTGCTGCTAAGCCCACATATATCAGGATACCTAACCTGACAGGGCATGAGCGTCAACGGATTAATACTACAAAGGTCTTCTCGGTACGGTCGCTGCAGCTCTTGTTCCAAACCCTTGACTTCTTTCCAATCAAGCTCACCTGGGACTGGGTCACACCACAGTATCCTCCCGCCATCACTACGACAGTATAAACGCTTCCCTATATGTAACACCAGTCGTGTCTGTTTCCCGCTTTAGAATCTTCCCTTGGCCCATTGCTCCAAACTATAGGTTTACTTGGCGACAAGTAAAGGCCATCATGTTTCACATCTACAATGAAAACCTTCTTCTCCTCCTCCTCCATCGCCACGCTTCTGTGGATGTTGTGTACCATCCTGGAGACTTTCCAGTCACCCCATGTTTGGGTCTTTACGTCGAAAACCTCTGACCACTTTGACGGATCAGTGCACCCTCCAATCACGTATATCTTCCCGTCTATTAGACTTGCTGACGCGGAAGCACGAGCCATATTCATAGACTCAACGCGGCTCCACGTGTGAGACAAACAGTCCAGGAACCAGACGTCAGATCTGCGGTCTCCGTTAAAGAGACCGCCTATCACGTAGATGCCGTTACCCACCACAACGAAAGAGGATGATGAATCCGGAGCCTGATAAGCGTCGTTAGACGGGATTGGGGACAGCTTACGCTGCGTGGCGTTGAGTATGAACCAGCTTGGGGTAAGCGCATGCATACGTAGAAGCATGAGTCTGTGGATCTCAAGCCGTTGAGCTCAGGGGAAGCTACTACAGAGAGGAAGCTCTTGGAGGCTGTAGCCAAGGCCCCGCGGTCAAATCTCGAGACCTGTGATAGGATGGTCAAAGTTACATCATCTGGCAACGACCATAAGCCAGACAAAGACGGAGAAACCTTCCTCCGTTTATAACCTAATCTTCCTTCCATTGCTTGATTACCACGACAGAAACTAGGTTTTTTTTTCTTAGGACTACTATTTATTCTTATAAGAAAAAAAATATATACTTTTCCAGAACTAATTAGGATAACTAATAAAAACGCAATTTCCTTTTTTTTTTTAAATCTAGTTTACTACTTTATCTGATAAATATTTGATGAATGTCATTTATAGAGTTCAAAATCTTGGTTCGAATTAGACTAACCAGTGGGTCTTTCTTTTTCCGCACGTCACTTAGATAAAATAAATAAGATTGAAAGGTTGTTCAGAGTATTATTGTTTACAGCTCTTTGAAACAGAAGTAGCAAAGTTGCAAGTTTGAAAATAAGAAACCAATCAAAAGGAAGTTGAGATCAGAATCAACAGGAGAAAGAAAGGATGCAGTCAAAGCTTTTGTGAGAGAAAACCAAATCTCACAAGAGTTATATTCAAGAGAAGGCATAAGCAGGGGTGGTCTTAAAATCGAGCTCCCAGAGATCAAATGTGCCTTTGACGAAATTGTAGTGAGCTCCCCTTATTGCAAGTGTGTTCTTCACTACTGCAGCTCTCACAAATGGGTATGAAAGCAGGTTTCCAAGAGACACATTCACAGCTTCCTACAAGAGACAGAGATGTGTTAAGCAGAAATAACAGAGCATTGAGTGTTGTTTGTGTTATTGTGTCCTTTTAAATTTGTTTTTTACCTTCTCACACTTGTTACATTGTTCATCGTAGTCTAGGTCTTGATGTTCCTCCTTGATCTTGTTCCTTGCTGATGCACCAATCTTCACCCAATTTTCTATGAAGTCACTGCCAATTTTAGAGGGTTTTCCATCGTTAGTGAACATTCCCAAGAGAAACTATGTATCAGTTGATCATCTACATACTTTTTTTCCACAAGAAAATCACACAATAGACAAGAATATATATACTACTATTAAATAATATTGCCGAATATATTGATTAAGAACTCATGTCAAATCATGTAGTTACAAAACTTATTAACATTTGATTACCTCTGAGTTGGTGCAGCATCATCTTCAATGGACATGAGACCCTTAATCCCACCGCAACAGCTATGGCCTATCACCACAATGTTCTCCACCTACCAGAAAAGGACTATATTATAAACAGTTGACTGTGAATAAAAAGTGGTTGCAACTCTATGATGCCTTAAACCCATATCTACATTATCCAAAAAATATCCAGCTTTCTTTATTTAATAAAAATGATAATTGTTGAATGCAATTCCTAGTGGCATAAATAAAAAGGGAGGAACAAGTTAGGTGGATGCAAAGAGGACAAAATGCCACAGTAATGTGACTAGACATCAAATTTTAGTAAGGGCCATGTGAATAATGCATCACTACGCTTTAGAAACGACGACTTAAAATAATGGGCACAATCAAAAGAGCCAAACTTTAGATGAATAATAGTATTACTGAATATAAGATAAGCACGTTTTCTTATTTAGTTAAAGCTACAAGTGCCTATCCTTAGAAAGAGGGGATAATTTTTTAATATACCTTGAGATGTACAACTGCGTATTCAACGGCGGCACCAACGCCAGAATGTCTCTTCTGTGAAAATATAACAAATAAAAACCATATATATAACAAACTTTTTGTGATATGTAATTTTGAGTTTGAGATGGTTTTTTGTTATGAACCTGGTCGAAAGGTGGAACCATGTTTGCAATGTTTCTGACAACAAAGGCCTCACCAGGTTGGAAATTCAAGATGTGAGATGGACACACTCGAGAATCAGAACAAGCGAATACCAGAAACTGCATAATGTTAAACGTCGTTTCAAATGCTTGATTGTTTTTTAGTTTAATATCAAAAGAGTGGTCCATTATTGAGTTTCTAGAACTGTTATCCGTGTTCATAAAGTCAACATAACAGTTCACACCTTTCCCTTCATCTCCGTTATTAATCGAACTTTATACTAGTTTTTTTTAAGGTTTTAGTCAAAATAAGAACAGGGTAAGAAAACAACGAGTAAATGAATAGAGAAACCTTTGGGCTCTGGCCCTTGGCGAGATCATTGAACCGAGCACTATCTTTCCTGGATACAAATAAAACAAAATCACATATATTCCATTAAAATGAGGATCGATTTGAAATTCAAGAATTTCATTATAACATCTTGTTATGTTTCTGCATTTACTAATCGGATCCTTATTTATGCCCTTTTTAATATTAGCATAATTAATTATAACTTATATTTTCAAATTAATAGTTTTTTCAGCCTTTCAAACGGTAAAACAAAATAATTTTTGATTATAAATATTTTTTTCCTATTAACAATATTCAATAATTTAATTCAATAGCAATTCAATGATATGTTTTAAAATTTAAAATTTATTATTAGCTAATTAAAATATATATATATATATATATATATATATATATATATATATATATATATATATAAATTTACGAAAACCTTTTGATAATTGTTTTAGCACTATCATATGACATAAAACTAGTATAATAATAAGGGGAATACGAAAAGAATAACGTAGATATATCATTAATGACCCATGGAATGTGCTTTATTAAAGATAGAAAATGGACCAATAGGTGATGATTCTATTCCAGCCTCACGAAATTCTTATTCGGATCATAACAAATTGAATAATTAATAATGATTTTCCTCAAAAAGGAAAGTAAAATTATTAAAAATAAGGGAAAACTCACAAGTATTTCTGAGTTTTGAAATGGGTGAAACCGGATTTGATACGTTCAACGGCGTCAGAGTTGCTGGAATCAAGCTCCTTAAGCTCCTGAGTCAACTCTTTGATCTTCTCAGCGGCCACGTTCCCTAGATCTGTCTTCTTACTGACCAACAACATCCATAAGAATACTTATTAGATAAAAACGAGTAATACGTGGAATTTTACTTTAATCCCCCAGAGATTGACGGCTAGGATCAATCCTAAATGTCAGTTCATGCGAAATAGTATAACGCAGAAATCAAGAAATGATGATGATTCGTGAACCAAAGTAAAACAAAAAAAAAACAAAAGTTTTGATCGTTGAAGGTGAATATGTATGCCGACACTTTTATGTAATGATTGTCCTTTTGAAGCAGAGAGAATGTTGTCGTACCTGAGAAGATCCTTAAGTCCTTTGATGGCGGCTTCGTACGCGTCCGTGGCCATTTCGTCTCCTTCCTGATTTTTTTTTTAAAAAAGTAAGATGATCAGGTCAAATTCCAGAAAAAAGAGTACGATGATTAAGAAATTTGGGATCTGAGGAAAGACAGAGACCTTAGGGTTCAAAAGCAGACAGGATTATGATTTTATAAAAATGCTTATGGAGGAATGTGATATCACTTAATGCTCTGTGACTGTCTCTGTTATGAGAATAGGTATTTATAGACTACTGGGAACTCTATGGCCTCTTTGGTTAATTCTTGCATTTTTCTCTTCTTTTTTTGTTGGTACCCAACGTGTTTTCTTTACACGGAAGAAAAAGATAAACCTCCACAAAAATGGGAAGATTGATAATTTTTTAAAAATATATCTTATAGGTACAGTGACTTAATAGTAAATACATGAAAAGTATAGGGGCGAATTGGTGATCCATGAATAATATAGGTGGTGATAACTAAACAATGAACATGCCGTACTTATGGCTCTATATTCTTATTCATTTCAGTTTACAGATGATATGTATTCTCTGTAGCTATAATAAGAATATTCCACAACAAGTCCATTATTCTTTTTTAAACACCCCATTATTCTTCTTTCTTTTCAAAACAGAAGAAAGTAAAATCAAACTTCTTTCCAAATTTTATCCACCTCATGTTCCGTTTCCATTTGTGGTAAGTTTTTTGTGTTAGGTAAAAAAAACTCCTCCTACCCAAGACTCGAGAAAATAACTATACCATTATTATTTATTGGTCGCAAACAAGAAAATAAATTCATCATTGTTGTTTGGTACAAATACCAATCAGAAGTTGTCACGCAAAAGCATGAATTAACATAAAAGTTGATAGAAAAGGATGAGTCAGTCCAGTCTTAGCATGCACATCACAACACTACCGCAGGATATCCTCATCAATAACCAATTGTCAAGATTAGGGGTGGGCGTTCGGATATCCGTTCGGGTTCGGGTAGGGTATTTCGGATTTTCGGGTATTTCGGTATAGAGGTGTAGAACCCGTTCGGGTATTTCTGTACTTCGGGTCGGGTTCGGATATTTTTAGTCCGGGTTCGGTTATTTCGGATCGGGTTCGGATATTTAGATTTTGAAAAAAACAAAATTAAATTTTCATTTATCAAATTTCTTGTATTTAAAAATATAACTTTCACTTACTAATTTTTTATTTTTAATAGATTGAATGGTTAATAGATTTGGACATAACATATTGAAACTAAAAAGATATTAATTTGGTTATTGTTTTAAAATTTTGGATGTAACTTTTTGTTAATTCTTGAAATAAAAATTTTGACATGCATTTTAAGTGAGTAGCAGATCATTATCTCCGTAATTGTATGTATATCATATGAACTTAAAATATGTGTAATATCGATATAAATATTTTATATAAAATGAGAGATGTAAACTATAAATATAATGTTAATTATACATATGTTCGGTTATTTTCGGATATCCATTCGGATTCGGATATTACCCGTTCGGGTTCGGATATCCAATCCCTCCTAATTCAATATCCATTCGGATATTCTCCTAATTCGGTTCGGATTTCGGTTCGGGTTTTTCGGATCGGGTTCGGGTGCCACTTCGGATATCGGGTAAAGTGTCCACCCCTGGTCAAGATAGAGATGACATTTATAACTTTGATAAAAAAAAAAAAAGAAGATGACATTATAACATTAAGTAAATGGTCTTTTTCGATTTCAAGTTGACGCATGGAAAACAAGTAAATGGTCTTTTCCGATTGGGCTGTGGCCAGGATAAACGAAGGCAAGTTTATAGGCCAATAACACGCGTCATGTTATTAATGGTTTGACCGCACTCACCAGCTGGTATTACGCGTCAGCCTTTTGCATTGTTATTGTTATTTCGAGGTTGATTTCGTCCCTATGTATGGGTGTACAATAGTAAAGTAAAAACTAATACCATCGCTATCAAACTAGCTATAGAAAAAAAAATACTTCAAGAGTTGCAACTTGCTAGACCCTTGTTAAATTAAAAAGCTTAGCTCTTTTTTTAATTTCTGAAAATCGACGTTGCATAGCATAGATAAATCATAAAAGGAACTTTTAAGATAGCACTGGAGCCTAATTATAAATTAGTTTCTTTCATAAAGATAAATACAATGTTCATTTTTTGTTTTACTTGAAAATGTGTAGGTCGGACTTACAGGAGAGGTCTTAGCGCAGCAGAACGTGAAACATTTGCCGAATGTGGGAGCCATTAAGTAATCTCTTTCTACTTCTCCGAGCAATCTGTCCAAATTCATATTAATTCAATTATTTTATTTTTAATAAATTAGAGATAACGTCTCGTTCTATTATTGATCTACATTATTGATTCCTCACGTCGGCATTCATTTTAAAAAAAAATCATAACAGGTTAGTAATAATGTTATAGTATTTGGATTGAAATTATGAGATGGCCGAAGCTCGAATATTTAAACAGATAAATGATCCATAACTGGAATGGTTCTGGACTCTTTTGTTTCACATATATAAAATGTATATACATACAACTTGCAAAATGCTAAAGAAACTCAAGCTGGCTTTTCAATAGGACCAAAGGGTCCCTAAGTCGTTTGTATTACAATTTTTATTTCCATGAGTGATTATAAAACTATTCAAGTATAATTTAAGTTATAATATAATTTAGGAAAACAAATGCCCAGCTTTTGAGATATCTTAACCCCCAACAAAAATCATCTAGACTCCAGAGATTTGTTTTGAGTTTTTCAAACATAAATCTGAAGAAACAAAGTTCATGTGGAATTGGTAATCACTCGCTTATACATTTAAACAAAAGAAAGATAAACGTGAGAAATGAAATTACCTTAGGCAAGGGTTTGTGGATAAATAAGGACTTGGTAATGCTCCTTGTTGGACAATTGATAGCTCCTCGAAAACCTCTACGGGTGAAGACGATAAATGCAGAATTTTTTCGGGAATTGAATAAAAAATCTCTCCAAAACGCTGTTGTTTATATATTTATTTATTGGATATATGGCCATATAGATAGATGGGGTTTGGATTTTCGATGTTCTAAGGAATTATGACGACCATTCGAGCAATGTGGGGGCGCTCCGTAACGGGATAGAGAAAGCGAAAGCTGAGTGAATCAGGACTTCTTCTTTCTTTTACTTTGCTTTTTTTTTTAATATTTATTTCGTATGTTTTATCTAGTAAAAAATCACAACAAAGTATATGATCTGCATACGTACACATTGATATTTTTATTTAGGAAATAAAAAGGTTTTTAGTAATTAAACCCATACTAAAGATGGATCGTAAAAAAAACTCTCAACTAAAAATCCAATAAACCCTAACTTTAATTCCGTTAACATATGTTACCCTTCGTCTAAAAAACCGTGACGGAGGGTGATATATGTTAACTGTTTATAAGTTGAGGGTTTATAATGTTGAAAACTTTGTTACGATTCAAAAATAGTTGAAGGATTTTATCACTAAAACTAATTTATAAATTTTAATACATTAATCTATTATAAAATTAATTTATACATCTTAAATTAATAAATTTCAACACTACTTACAACTTATTATAACTTCAAAATATTAAATTATTTGATATTTGGCAATAGTGATATAAAAAAATTTGTGTTTATATCGTCATTGTCAAATATCAAATAATTTAAAGTTTCTAAGTTATATTAAGTCTTAAGTAGTGTCGAGGATAATCCATCCATGAAATCAATCTTTCTATTTAGAGTTGGACACACTTTTTCCTATTTTTATGTCATCCGGCTATTATTTCCCCCCTCCTCTCCAAAATAATGCATGATTATTTTTATTCTCATTTATTTCTGAATAAATACGTTATATTTTTATTTTTTTGATCAGTAATATATTTGAAACATAAATTAATACAGTAAATCAAGAACAATATAGGAAAATAGGAAAGTATGAGCCGGATGACGAAAATCATGAAAATATGAAAAAGTGCGTCCTATTCTAAATATACTCTAAATAGAAAGATTGACTTCATGGATGAATTATCCTCGACACTACTTAAGACTTAATATAACTTAGAAACTTTAAATTATTTGATATTTGACAATGACGATATAAACACAAATTTTTTTATATCACTATTGCCAAATATCAAATAATTTAATATTTTGAAGTTATAATAAGTTGTAAGTAGTGTTGAAATTTATTAATTTAAGATGTATAAATTAATTTTATAATAGATTAATGTATTAAAATTTATAAATTAGTTTTAGTGATAAAATCCTTCAACTATTTTTGAATCGTAACAAAGTTTTCAACATTATAAACCCTCAACTTATAAACAGTTAACATATATCACCCTCCGTCACGGTTTTTTAGACGAAGGGTAACATATGTTAACGGAATTAAAGTTAGGGTTTATTGGATTTTTAGTTGAGAGTTTTTTTTACGATCCATCTTTAGTATGGGTTTAATTACTAAAAACCTTTTTATTTATTGTAAAAGGTGTGAAACTAGTTATAGAAGATAATCTCATAAGATTTTCCCCTAATTTTATGCTTGCATACTTATTTTATTCTTCATATCATTCATTTAAAATATGTAAATAATCTCCATAAAGAAAAGCCCATTTAATATTACCTAAAGTTTTTTTTGATAAAATTTTCAAATATATACACCTAAAGTTAGTAATCAATAATTTTTATAAAAAATATATCGTTTGGATCAAAACAGTGTGCTATCCTATTCGTACATTGGCGGAAAGTGAAAATAACAAAAACTTAACCTAGACAAGTTTCACCTAACGACCTAAAGATATCCACCCTTACTCTCCTTCGTCTTTTTTGTCAGAAAACTACACATATCAATACCCAAGTCCCCAGGATACAATATTTCGAACTTGATAAGCAAAAGTATATGTTTTATCATCGCTTCCCTAGCAAGAGATTTTAACGTTACATTTGGAATAAACTAGCTTAAAGACACTCTAGTTGTTGGTCGAGAGAAGCAGGTTGATCCAAAGCTGAGAGTCGGTAGCAGTTTCTTGCACTGAATATAAAAATTAGACTCTTCATTAAAGATTACATAATTATGTATCCCGATGTTTTAATTTGATGGGCTAGAGCCTTTGCTTCTGGAGGGCTTGGACCCCTCATCCATTTACCAAAACCAATACCAGGGAAAAACTAGTGACACTACAAAGTAGATACTTACCGGGTTTAATGGTTCAATTTATCCAATCAGAAGCCTTTGCCTCTAAGATTGAAGATGCTTATTTTCGGCCTGAGTATTTTGCATGGGCATCTCTATTTATATATCATATAAGCTTTTAAAGCTATAGTTTTTATATGGGCCCCCATAAAACAATAATATTTTCAAATTGGTGTGTTATTGTCAAAAGGTTAAAGATTGGATTTGGTTGTACTTGGTTTTACTTGTCACTATCAAGTATCAACTATCAAGTGAATGGATGGATTTGGATGTACTTGGAAGATATCTTATAATTAAGATTGTCGGTAAACAGAATGCAATATGACGAATGGGTTTGAAGAATAGAAAATGAAAATTAAGCTATCAAAAATATATATGGGGTAACTGGCTGAATAATTTACTATGGTGTGCAAGTTGCTTATTTCTCGTAAGAGTCAATTAGTCCAAAATCCTATTAGAACTTAGTAATTAGGAAACTGCCCATGAAACATTTTGTGTGGGGTTTACGTTGCAAGTGGAACAAAGCAAATTACCAAACAGTCCTTCAGTTGATTTAAACGGAAAAATTAAAATAGGCCGACTTCCAAAAGATTATAATGGGGGAGGGGTTAGTAATTATCTCCTCTCTATTTTTTTTCTGGACTAAATCCTCCTCTCTACTTATTACGTTGTCTATGAAAAATTGACGAATGAGAAGGTGGGAAATTCTGACAGAGCGGCTGCATGGAAAAGAGTATCCGGACAAAAGATTTCTGCAGCATGCAAAAAGTTTGTATGGGGAGAGAAACAGAAAGTTTATGTCGGGTTTTTCTGTAAAAAAAAACAGAACCGGTGAGCTATCTCCTTAAGCACTCAGACAAACTACAGACAAGTGATAAAGGTGATTAATAGCAACAGTATTTAATGAGGGAATTCGATCGTTAGAATGTTTTTTTTTTGCTAAAATCGTTAGAATGTTCTTCTCATGCATTCAACTTTCCTGCAAACCAGAATCGTGCTACTCTCCCTGTTGGCTGTTGGAGAGATAATAGAACTCGACGGCGACGATGATGAGATGGTGGATGGAAGTCACGGCAGTGGGAATCGAGGTTGGTTTAGAATGACCCCATCATGCATGTTTGTATTTTATCTAGCTAACAGTTAGTTTAGCCAAATTTACATTCGTGTTAGTTTGCTACACATAACTCATTCATTTGATATATATATTTTTTTGGAAAATACAGACTATTAGTATTTGCATACAGTAAAAAGATAATGGTCAGGATAACCGGCTATTCTTTTTTTTTATACAGGATATCATTATTGTTAGATTGCTAAAAGCAAATGAATGAATATTGCTTGAGAAATCCTCCACCTAGGGTCGTCACATAAAAGCAACGAAAGACCACAACGACTACGTTTCCTGAGTGGATACTATATGATGTGTTTAAGCCCAATAAACCAGAAATTCAGTTGGACCAATTATTATTTTCTTTAAAAACGTAGTTGGGCCAACATAAAGTTTTTCTTTTGTGTTTTATGTAAAAGTAATTGTTTTGGCCTGATACAAAGTTACAAATCTACGTAAGAAAAAAACTTAGCACGTTAAATATGTTGCAGATGGTGGACAAGTAATAATGTCGCAATGGTTTCACGAAAGATTGGCCATACTTAGTCTTCGATAAACACAATAACTTCACTTGACTTTCGTACAATAACATTTTCGAATTTGAGCAAAATTCGAAGCAATGACACCCACAAGTGTTTTGGTTTAAGAACATAATGTGTAGTTGTCTCTCTTTTTTTTTTTTTTTAATACTGGTTTGGGTGATTGCAAACTGATTTTCAAATGGGACATGGCTGATTATGTAACCGGCTAAAAAGAAACATAATATGTCAAGGCTGTTTATGTAGCCGGCTAAAAGGAACCGATAAAGGATTAGAATAGAAAGTTAACAACTACGAGTCTTTAACACAAAAGATTATAACAAGGATTCATGGGTGTTAATAAGGGATGGCAGTAGTACATAAACAAAAGAGAACCCACACATCGGAGGGGTCCATTATTAGCTTCTTAGATCATCACCGCAATTCTTTCCACTTCAATGACTATCACATCCGGAGTAATGCATTTGCAGACATCAACACCAGCAACAGTGTGAGCTTGGATTAGAAGAATATAAGTGATACCAGAGTCGAACTGACTGAGGGGGGGGGGGGGGGGGGGGGGGGCTGTTGTGTCCTCCTTCATAGGTTCACCATGATTTTCACCCAAGAGGAACATCTGTTTTGCTGAGATGGGGATCTTCCTGCGTGAGGCCAAGAGAAAATTGTTGAATCCTCAACTCCACGAATCGACGAATATGAATCTTGTTCTCGATCGCGTTATCGTCTGCTTCCGAATCTCTCTCTCTCTCTCTCTCGCTCGTTTGTATAGAAAGTGAAAGAAAACATAATACACAGTACACACACGATTTAACCAGTTCGGGAGCTCGGAATGAGCTACAACCTACATCTGGTGCCAGAAGATTCTGGCAATTCACTATGATCACTGGTTTACAATCTTCAGAGCTTAACAGGCGTAACAACCCAGCTCAACAAGAAAAAACGTTACAACAACTGCTTTGACTCGAGACTCGTTTGAGTTTATATCTACCTCAAACCCTCCTTCTGACGTAGAGTCTCTCAGCTCAAACAGCTCCGGTTTAACCATTCACCAATAACCGGTTAACCTTTAATAAACCAGTTGTTAAAGACTTGGTTTTGAATCAACTTCTCAACAAACTCCACCTTGAGTCAACAACCAAGATCATATCATAGCAACTGCACTCTGAATCCTTACACTGGCCATCACAGAAGTAATCTTCAAGCTTCTATGACGTTCAACAGCCGCAAGGCCTCGTTGAACTTTGTTACCGGGATCACCTTAGTCAACATATCAGCTGGGTTTCTCGAGCTTGGAATCTTCAGTAATTCAACCTCACCAGACTCAACCCAATCTCTGATAAAATGATACTTGGACGCAAAATGTTTAGTCCTCTCGTGATACACCTTCTTCTTCGACAAACATATCGCGCTTTGCGAATCACACCACAGTGAAAACTTCTACTGCTTATATCCAAGCTCTTCCAGCAACCCACTAATCCATATACCTTCTATTACAGCTTCAGTCAAAGCTATGTATTCAGCTTCAGTAGTGGATAACGCTACTATAGGTTGCAAGCACGATCTCCAACTCACAGTGTTGCCCCCTACTCTGAACACATATCCAGATATTGACCTCCTTCGATCTAAATCCGCAGCATAGTCAGAGTCTCTAAAACCTTCGATAGCAAACTCCTTGCCTTTTGTATATGTGAGGCATACCTTTGACGCTCCTTTAATATATCGCAACAGCCACTTAACAGCTTCCCAATGCAACTCTCCAGGTCTGCTCATATATCTGCTTACTAACCCAACTCGATACACAAGGTCAGGTCTACTTCCCACCATTGCATACATAACACTACCCACAGCACTTGAGTATGGGATCTCTTCTGGATTTAGCATCTCTGATGCATCCTCAATAGCAGACAACTTGAAATGAGCTCCCACCGGTGTATTTGAACTCTTGCAATCCACCATATTAAATTTCTTCAGAACCTTTTGTAGATATTCTGATTGAGATAGCTGAAGAGTGCCTGCCTCTCTGTTTCGGAAAATATCCATCCCAAGAATTCTCTTTGCACTCCCCAAGTCCTTCATATCAAACTCAGAACTCAACAGCTTCTTCAACTTTGTGATCTCATCCATTCCTTTAGGTGCAAGTAACATGTCGTCTACATATAGTAGAAGATACACAAACTGGTTCTCAGCAACCTCTTTTATATATACACACTGATCTTGAGTACTCCTAGTGAACTCTTGATCTCTCATGAACTTGTCAAACCGCTTGTTCCACTGTCGTGGGGACTGTTTTAAACCATAAAGCGATTTCTTCAGGAGACAAACCTTATCCTCTCCTCCTTGTTCAAAACCATCTGGCTGCTCCATGAAGATCTCTTCTTCTAAACTTCCATGAAGAAAGGCTGTCTTAACATCCACCTGCTCTAACTCAAGATCTTCATGCACCACTAGAGACAACATGATGCGGATAGAGATATGTCTTACTACAGGGGAAAACACCTCTTGATAATCTATCCCTTCACGCTGAGAGTAGCCTTTAGCAACCACTCTACCCTTATACCTTTTAGGTTCTCCACCTGGAACCCCAGGCTTTATCTTGAATATCCAACGACACCCAATCACCTTTCTGTCTTTAGGTCTATCCACAACATCCCAAGTCTCATTCTTCTCTAAAGAATTCATTTCATCAACCGCAAAAGCTTTCCACTGTTTCTTATTAGCACTTCTAATTGCCTCATAATAGTCTTTTGGTTCTTCTACATCAATATCTTCAAACACTGCTAAAGCAAAAGCCACTTCAGAGTCTTCTGTTAGGTGATCTGGTGGAGGAGCAGTCTTATATCGAGCATGAGGTATAATCACCCTTCTCTTTCTGTCTCTAGCCAGTTGATAACCAACCAAATCTGTACCTGCTTCCTCTACACTGGTTCCTTCATCCTCATCAGTTCAGAGTCTTCTGTTAGGTGATCTGGTGGAGGAGCAGTCTTATATCGAGCATGAGGTATAATCACCCTTCTCTTTCTGTCTCTAGCCAGTTGATAACCAACCAAATCTGTACCTGCTTCCTCTACACTGGTTCCTTCATCCTTATCAGTTTCAGAATCAGAACCCAACTCCTCCGGTTTATCCTTTTCTCCACCTGCTCCACCACCAGTTGAACTTCCAATCTCGTCACTCTTAATAGCAACATCAGAAACTAATTTTCCTTTTCCTTTATCAAGAACCAATTCAACCTTAGTGCTAGCTTGCTCTACAGGTTGATCCACTGCCTGAATGACAGGTTTGTCAATGTCCTTAAACATGGTTTGCTCTTGAAACTGCACATTTCTGCTTATCACACACTGCTTCTGTTCAATCAACCACACCTTGTATCCCTTAACCCCTGGTGGGTAACCAATAAAGACGCCTTTCAAAGCTCTTGGTTTCAACTTTCCTTGATCAGTATGAATGTACACAACAGACCCAAAAGTTCTAAGATGCTTATACCCCGGCTCTTTA
>NC_027753.1:34943389-34977887 GCF_000695525.1 Brassica oleracea var. oleracea
GAATCTGATTTCCATCAAGTTCACTGAAAGTGTCAAACCAATCTCTCCTGGATGTCATGTGATATGTACATCCAGAATCTATTACCCAGTTGTCCCTCGGGTTCAGATCAGAGACTGCTAACGCATTTGAGTAATGCAGCTTATCCATAATGACCGCAGCTTCACCTTGATCTTCTCTATCAATCTTCTTCTTTCGTGAGAAGCAATCTTTTCTCATGTGTCCTTCCTTCTTGCAATACCAACACACCATTCGTGATTTAGAATTTGACCTGCTGCGTCCATTCCTTTTTGAGGCACCTCTCCACTCAGCTCTACCTCTGCTTTGAAAACGTTCTTTCATGACTAATCCTTCTCCAGCCTCTTTGCCACTCGAACCAGTGTCTTTGAACTCTCTTTCTTTGTCCCGTGCTGCCACAATAACTGCCTCAAGAGTGATGGTATCTTTGGCGTACTTCAGTGTCTCCTTCAACTGATTGTACTTTGAAGGAAGAGAGCACAACAACAAGATAGCCTGCACTTCATCTGTCACAGTAACTCCAACACTACACAGATCAGACACAAGCTTCAAGAATTCGTCCACATTTGCATCAATGGACTCAGAATCAACCATCTTGAAGTTATAGAACTTTAACTGCAAGAAGATCCTGCTCGGGAGAGACTTGGACATATACAGTTTTTTTCCAGTAACATCCACATAGCTGCAGCAGTAGTACAGTGACTGATCTTTCTTAACACATGATCACCAACATTCAATACAATCAGATTCATAGCTTTCTCTGATTTCTCAACCTTCGATGGATCTTGACTTTGAGATTTTGCCTTTGGGGAACCTGCGGCTGAAGAATCATCATCTTCTTTCTTTTCAATTGCCGGTGGTTCCATCAGGAGTTTATCATCCTTCAAGATCTCCTTCAATCCCAGGTAACCAAGATGCGCGAGCATCCTAATCTTCCACAGCATGATATCCCCCGATCCATCGAATCGTTCGACCTCGATCCGCATATTCGACGATGACGATGTCGACGCCATCCTCGACATCCCAACCTGGATGCTCTGATACCAATTGTTGAATCCTCAACTCCACGAATCGACGAATATGAATCTTGTTCTCGATCGCGTTATCGTCTGCTTCCGAATCTCTCTCTCTCGCTCGTTTGTATAGAAAGTGAAAGAAAACAGAATACACAGTACACACACGATTTAACCAGTTCGGGAGCTCGGAATGAGCTACAACCTACATCTGGTGCCAGAAGATTCTGGCAATTCACTATGATCACTGGTTTACAATCTTCAGAGCTTAACAGGTGTAACAACCCAGCTCAACAAGAAAAAACGTTACAACAACTGCTTTGACTCGAGATTCGTTTGAGTTTATATCTACCTCAAACCCTTTTTCTGGCGTAGAGTCTCTCAGCTCAAACAGCTTCGGTTTAACCATTCACCAATAACCGGTTAACCTTTAATAAACCAGCCGTTAAAGACTTGGTTTTGAATCAACTTCTCAACAAAAATGATGGCTTTGGAGAACCAATGCCCGTGTCGACAAAGAAGGACAAGTTTTTTTTAAAACATAAAAGTAATGTTAGGATCCATTGTTTTTTAAAAATTAAACATTGATACAAACCAAATTGGCATTGGCGTTGCTTCCACTACTGGTGATCTGTTTGTCGACTAAGTCTGCAGGAGGTGTCGATCTGCATTTATTTGCAGAAGTCATGTGCACAACAAGCTGGACAATAAGAAAGAAATTAGGTACAACAAATTCGTTAGCATGGAATTATCCAGAGTTTGTGGAACAATTACATGTATAAAAGCTACACATTTGTTTATCATGGAACTTGGGAAAGTTGGCAGCTAATAATAAGAGATGCAAGAAATAGTTTCGGTGCTGATATAAAAATAGACTGCACGATCATCGGTCAGTGGGTCTTTGCACTTTATATATATGAAGACAAATAAACATTTAAACATCAGAAACCGTCAGCATTGGACACAGAACATGTATGTGCGGCAATTTTGTTCACTGGCTACGAGTATTTAAAGCATAGTACTGTGACAGTGTTTCATGGTGAAGCGCGGCAAAAAAATAAATAAATAAATACATTTGTAGCGTGCTAAGGAAGACTAAAACGTCATACCATGTCCTCTGCACCTCCAATGTCATTCCCACCACCAAGATGGACTTCTTCAGCCTTACGATCGTCAGCGAAAGGAACCTAAAAATTGTATATGCATAGCATTGTTAGGATGTTAGTCAGCAAAAAGTTTTAACGGCAACAAGATTACTTACGTTGCTATTTTGGGATGCCAGCGGACATGAGCAGGATTAATGCTTTTCAGACCCTTTTTATCCTCATCTTCATCATCAGAGTTGTCACCTTCAGACCCCGAAGAGCCCTCATCTTGAACACCCCAGTATGGCTTCTCAGAGATATTGGGGGGGAGTGGGAGGAGAGGGGGACTATAGCAAATTCCCCGAGTGAGAACCTAACAGGTTTCCCCGAAAATAGGAACCAGACTTCATGCTTCTTGACAACCTTCGATTGTCTCGACATAAGAAATCGTCCAAATCCGCCCGAGAAAGATGTTTTCTTTTGCAATTTCCACGAGCTTTCCGAATTGAGACTTTTTAATGACAGTGACTTCATCTGCGTCAAAGGCATTTAGAAATTTGCTGATACACAAAAGTTTGTGATAAGGGGTAACCCTTGTGCCCAGGGATTCGTCGCCAATAGCAACATCCTAAGAGGGAATGGAGGATGAGAGGTTGTTCCAGCGTTAGGTTTCACAACATACTTCGCTATTGCAGATGGTGAGGAATGAGAGAAATAAGAAATTGACACTGTCAATTGAGAATGAAAACAGAGAAGTTAGAAGGAGGTTTCGAAGATGCGAGAACTTCGTGCTATGGAGAAGGAATAAGAAATTAATATTATAAAACAACTTGTTTGACATCATATTTCGTATAAGGTTGGTTTAACATAATGAAAATCTAGACCAACATTTTTGTCAGAGCGAGAGGAATAGGGGTAGAATGGTCCGAGAAAAATCGTCATAACCAAAGCAAACTCTAAATGTGTATACAGCTAAATAGTGGATAATGTGTGTGTCTACAGTGCAAATAATTTTCTCGTAACGCATCGTTTGTTATATTGGTTTTTGACACTTGTTGGTCCGTGGTGGATGAGTCTCGCACCATAAGGTTCCTTTTCCAAGACCAACCAAGTTCCAACTGTAATTCATGCAAAAGAAACGGAAAATAAAATTTCATTAAATTAGGAATAAATAAATCCTAACTTCCAATTTTCTTTTATATACAATGTTCATTCACATTTTACAAAATCAAATAATACCATAGATCCAAAACCAAATAATCAAATGATACATGTGAATTGAAAAGTTAATAAACATGTTTTACTTTTACTTACAAAAAGAAGGTTGTATAATACATGAAAAGTTAAAGACAAAAAGTATATACAAAAGGCGAAGTTTTGTCGGAAGCAAATTAAACCTTTTTTTTTTTAAATTTTCAAAACAAGACAAGAAGTCAATCAAAACGGATGAACATTTCTAGTAAGTCCATTCACATTGGTGAAGAATCCGACATGTTTGTAAGGAAGATACGATCTTCGTTTCCCTTCTTCTCTGATCGCTCTGTTCCTCATGTATAACCTCTCATGTGCCGATCTCGTCGTTTTCGTCTCTTTCTCCTTCTCCGTTCGCTTCACGCCGCCGCTCAATTTAGCCGCCGGCTTAGAAGAAGACTGCTTCTTCTTGTCGCCGTGATTCAGAAACACAAACGCGTCTTTTCCGTCGCTGTTGCTTCTCGAAACTAGATCTCTAAACCTCCACAGCTTCGAGAACCCCGTCGAACTGCTTTTCCGACAAGTCTCCGGCGAAGCTTCCTCCACCACCGTTCTGCCTGACCACGAGCAGTACGGTCCCATCGGCTCAGATTCTTCCTCCCTTTCGGTGGCGGCAGCTTCCTCGCTCTCCACGAAGAGCTTCTTGAGAGGCGAGCGGAGAGATCTCTCTTCCGGTTCGAAGAGCAGATTCCGGTTAAAGAGAGGATAAACCGGTCGGATCTGACCGTCTTTGAAAGCTTCGTCTGCGGTTATCGGTGAGTTATCTGCGTTTACGCTCGTGAACGAGAACTCTTCATCTTCTCCTTCTTCGCCCTCATCATCATCTTGATTCCACCAAGACTTCTCAAGATTATTGCCATCTCTGTTCTTTTCTTCTTCTTCTTCTTCCTCCTTTTTAAAACCGACCTTCAGTTTCGAGCTGAAGTCATCGTTTAGTTTGCCGTAAAGCTCGGCGAAGCTCTCTTCTCCGACGAATCTCGTCGCCGGAGATAAAGGAGAAACAACTTGCATCTTTTTAACAATTAGATAGAAACACACAAAGTTTCTCTCTTTCTTCAAAAAGATAAACTGAAACGGAAAAAAGAGCGCTGAAGAGGTTTGATGAAAACAGACGAAGCGTTGCTCTCTTTTATACATGGTTCGATATTTTAAAGCCTCTTCAGTCTCCTACTTTTATTTAATTTTCTTCTTTTATAATATTATTATTATTACAAGCTACTAGTATCAAATAACTTTAAATTAATTGCCAAATATTATCGTTTATTGGTCAAGACTCGAAGTTGAACTTGAAAAATTGGTACATTTGTTAAATTAATTGTTCTCCATGTCTATTAAGCAAAGCATATATACATGGAACTGAACTTGGATTCTAGAACAAAAACTAATTGAATGTGTTCTTAAAATCTTGAATACTCCATCCGTTTCAAAATAAGGTATATTCTAGAGTTTTCACACTTACTAAAAAACACGTAAAATTTTGACAATAAATGCATTGTTTTCCGTGTTTAGTTATTTCCTATGATTTTTAACCAATCAAAAATCAGTATACATAATTAATGTCTTTGAAATTTACAATTTATCATTACATATATTGAAAATATAAAATATAGATTTTTTAGAAACATTTTTTTTTAAACATAAATTTTTCTGAAACGAAGAAACTACATCGTTTGCTCCAATTTAGAGAAGTCATTAATAGTTGACTTTAGAAAAATGCAATAAATATAAAATATTTTTTTTGTTTTGTTTTGTTTTGTTCCGTGGATAAACTAGTTAGAAACCTTAATGGAAAAACACATGATATATGATTGAGCTGATTTTTCTTGGTTTTTAGCTGAGAATATTTATATCAACAGCTTAACAAAGACTTTCCTCCAATCAAAACACATAAATTATTTACAAAAATATTTCACCATTTGACCCAAAAAAATCAAACATAACAAAAAGAATATAAAAGGCGCGTTCGTGTGATGGGAAAGAAACATGAACACGACGGAATGGGTAAATTACTGAAATAACTTGTTCGAGAAGCAAAACAGGACTTGTTCAATGGTGTGACATGTGTACTGACGTGGAAGGTGGCTTGAGGTTCACGTGTTGACCTTATAGATAAATAATTTCCTCGAGAAGCTCACTTGGCTTTTTGGTTTGAGAAGTTGACCCACCGTTCTGGTTCGCATTTGTGTGACAATCAATCCCGCTCACTCAAAATCTGGTTCACAGTTTTGCAGGGCATCGATACTAACTTCTCACCATGAAACACCTCAATTGGTGATAACTCGTCCGGTAGGAATGTTGTTAAACGGTGAGATTTTGGGTTCGAATAACGCCAAGCACATCAATAACCTACCGGTGGACGTGGAGACGTTTTTTCCGATGGTGAGAGGTTAGGATCGGTGCCCTGCAGGGCTGTGAGCCGGATTCCGAGTGAGCGGGATGAGTTGTCACAAAAAAGTCGATTTTTTTTATGTGACAACCTGCTCCGTCGGTTCCATGTTCATAGCCCTGCAAGGCACCGACCCCAACCCCTCAATTATGAACCCTCACTGACTCAATAATTAGGTTGTTGGTGCGCTTGGCGTTACTCGAACCCAAGACCTCACCTTTTAACAGCATTTCCACAAGACAAGCTGTCACCAATTGACCTGCAATTTGTAACACTCTGACCCGCCCACGGCTAATGGACCATCCACGCCCCCTCACTCGGCCCGTGGACCCCATCCCGTTCCAACGGTCAGTCCGTTAATTTTTCCAAGGTCCGAAATCAATGTTTACTGACCCTGTAATCACTACCCGGCATTTTTCCGTGCTTTGGCTTCACTCACACAGTATCGCGAATCACTTTCCGATAGGTCACCAATCATTTCACTACTCCAGTTCAAGCACGCTTAACTCTTGAGTTTTAAACGAATGTGTGACAGAAAAGATAAGCCAACTTTGGTGATATAGGTAACCAAATTAATTTTTTTAAGCTTTTTCCATATATCACAACTCGGGATGTTACAATTTGATTAACGTATTAGCAATTTTAGCATTCCCCTGAGGAATGGAATTATGCAGCTCTGATCATGGACTCATGGGTTTAAAAGTGTTCATAATATGGTTTGTTTGATAAAAGCTTAGTAACTTTCTCTACGGTTCTTGTTTCTCAAGTTGGTTTAGATATTTGTTTAATCTCTGCAGATACTTTTGTGGTATACTCTTAGATATATGTTTTGAAATTTCGGTCGATCTATGGTTTTGTCGGTTCAAAGAGAGTGGTGATAATTATGTGGTAAATTACTCATCTACAAAACGTACATCACTCGTTAGCAGGTCCGGCCCTGGGCTAATGTCCGTGAAGCATAAGCTTCGAGCACCAAATATTATAGCCGAATTTTGGGCACCAATATTAATAATGTCTCATTGGTGTAGTGGCTAGAGAACCTACATGTCTCTCCAAGATGGTGGGTTCGATCCTATCTAGAGGCATCATTTTTGTAATTTTGTTTTATGCATGTTTTTACTCTGGATCGGCGCTGTTCGTTAGATATATACATAAATAGTTTTTTTTTATAAAGGATGAACAAAACTCTATAAATTGTTTATTTTTTTCTTATACCTTTTACAAAACATAAAATTAATAATTTGCTTTGTTGTATACATTATGTAAGTATGTAACTGATTATGATGTTCGTTTTAGGATGTGCGAATTTTAAAAGTTGTGATATGATTGTGTTTAATTAGTTATGGGCTGAAACATATTTAATTTGTTCATGATGAATATTTTTAGAATAAATATAGTTTTTTTTTTAAGCTGAGAAATTTATTTAACCAAAGCCAACTGATTCAACTGAGTCACATTAATCACATGGTTAAGAGTCTTAAGACGGTTCTTGGCAGATTTTAATTCGGTCTGATAGCTTTTATTATAACCTTACTTGTTGGCCACCAATCCTATTTATGGTTGAACTCAGTTTGGCTGCTTGGTCGGTTCGAGTTTTTTAAAACACTTTTCTAACATTATCCTCTGATCAAGTGCGTCACGTGTTGAATCATGAATAATCCACAATGTGAACAAACCAAGAGTTATGATAACAAAGTGGCAAGTGTTAGGATGTGTATTATTCCATTTATTGTGTGGTATAAATGAAATCTGGTCGCTGTTGGTTCGTAGATGGCTCGCCTCACCAATACACACTCAATCATGCACTATAACTGGCACTGAAATTAAAATAAATGAAAATAGTGTATGTGACTCAGTTATTAGTAGGAGAGGAGTTTCGAAATCCGGAAAGAGGGACATTTTCAGGGAAATAAAATCTGCCCCACTCATCACTCATTAGTACTAAATAAGTTTAAAGTAGGATATCTTGTGTATCACAAGAGTAAGTTCGTTTCTCTATTTTGGGTTTCATCAATATTGAAGTTAATTAATCTAACCGCGTGAATTAATCACGATTGAAATACGAATTTCACATAAGTGAAGAAAGGAGTATGATTACTTAGCAATTAACAAAGAAAATAATTATTCAATTCACAAAATAACGTATCTATAGAGTAAAGAGTATGTGTTAGGATTCCTCAGCATAAGGTGTCGACTCCCTTTGCCACTGAACCACAACAACCAAGAATAAAGAGTATGTGTCTGAAGCTTGAACAAGATGAGAGCTCAAAGCGATAAAACAGAAGACTAAGACACAGAATAACCCGAAAAAAAACAAGATACTCTGAAAAGCAACCTAAGAAAGAAGCACACACAAGACTTTAATCCAGTTTACCGATATTAAAAAAAGAATTACTTCTGGCCGAGTTAGTAATTCGGAATCCACTAGATTCATGATAGTGTTTACAATGCAAGATAACAAGTATCCCACACCAATGCTTTTCACTGGCACTTAATATAAATACCTGTTCTCTAGCCTAAGAGAATACACAATGTGATAAATTTATACTCGCACAACTATTCTCTCTTGTACACTATCTCTATTACAAAAATGATTTCTCACTCTTAACTCTCTCTATATACCTTCAGAGTAAACTAGAGTTGTCCTTTTTGACATTTTCAAACTTTAGACTTGTTCATCATGTTAATAGTTCCACAGTAAGTAATGCAAGTATTTGTATTCACATAAGCAAATGGGAAAATAGTTGAAAATATGCAAGTCCTTTTATATCTTCATTTGTCTTTGGTTACCAAGGTTTCACATTGCCATCTCATGCTGGTGTTGCGGCATCGTCTTCCTTCAGCTGTTAGTATTGACATGGATTTAGACCTTATACCATTTTGGTGTGTCTGTAGTTTTTTTTTTTTTTGATGTCTTTGTAGTTGATGTGTATGGTAGTGTAGGTTATTTTGCAACATAATCACGTACGGTTTGGTCACGTTCCCCGACTTTAGTTCTATTGTTGTCTCTACATATTGGTTAGGCCTATCTGTTGTTCCTGGATTTGACTTTTTACTTCACTTTGACTAGTTTTAGGAATTCTATGTTATGCCAAGACTACTTAAGGACTCAATTTTGTTGTATCTGATTAAATTTTATTTGTCTCAGAGCTTGCAGTTTTTTCTAATGATCGAGAAGGTAGGTAAATGTAGACAAAGTGTCTAATTATATATCTGATTATGTGGATATAATGTCTAAATCGTTTGGACTAAAAACCAGAATGTATGAATTTTCATCAAAATAAATTATAAAAATAGAAAATGAGAAAATAAAAGATGAAAAAATCAGTTTTTATACATGCTTGAAAACTCTTTTTACACATGTTATATTTTATTAATACATATTTAAAAAATAAAATTCAATATTAAAAGCACCATTAGTGGTGTAGTATCTCCACAAACTGTCTAATTAATTTAAAATTCATATTGTTTTTCTTTGTAATTAAAATTAAAGAAAAAGAAAAAAACAACCATACATTATCTGCCACATAAAAAATCAAGTCTCTACCCATTCTCAGCATATTGTACGATTCTTTACTAAAACTATTCTCTTTCTACCTTTTTAATTTTTAAATAATTTAATTGTTAGAGAATTGTGGGAAGATACCACTGCTGCTCATGCTCTAATAAACTCTGTTGAGACTCTCACCAATATTAATAAAATTCAATATTAATAAACCCTTTTATTCTCTCTGAGTAGACCTTATATATTAATTAAATGGTACTGTAATACATCATATTACGAATTTGAAAGATAATGTTATCCGATATTATGTCTAATCGTGGAAGGCTGTCCCACACATGTGGCTTTAATGAATGCTCGACAATGGTGTACAACAAGTTGTTTTGTTTGGATTTGGTTGGAATCAAACAAGTGACACTTTGATACCCAAAAGCCGCTGCAAATGCTAACATGTTTTCGGGAAGTCCGTTCTCTTTGGATTTTTTACGGTCCACGCATTTGTTATGTCCGTTCTCTTCCAGATGAGAGATCACAGCATCTTCTACCCATTAATCTTCTTATTATCTTGTTTTTAATGTACCGCTGATTCCAACTTTTCCTCTTTTCTGTTTAGAACTTTAGAGTTTGACCCTTAATAATCTACTTGTAGTAGCTCAAAAAGGATCTAAGACTATGATTAACCCGGGATTATTAGAGTGAGGTTCTTAGCGGAAATTAAGAAATTGTTTCTTAATTTAAGAACCGGTTCTTAAAATCTTTATTTAAGAATCGGTTCTTAGTTTTTTTAGTTAAAAGTTAAGAAGCAGTTTCTTAACTTCCACTAAGAACTTCATACTAAGAATCCTGGGTTATTCATGCTCTAAGAGATCATTGACTTTGTTTCTGTCAACGGAATTCATTGACTTTATATGCTTGAGTATGAGAGCGTATATACAGTATAGACACACCATCATTTGGATGCTCATGCACTAGCCTAATCAGTATTACATGAGTTTATTACTTCACTGTGGAGTTGGACATATGCCTATGTCAGAGATGAAAAGCTTGTTTACCTTCACGCTGCCATAACCATAAGGTCCATAACCGGTTCTGAGTCAAATTTAATAAATAGTTTACATAAACATAAACCTTCAAATTTGTAAAAAAAAAGTATAAAAACTTTTACTAAATTACATATAGCCCTAAAATCTCCCTGACGCATTACTTGTCATTCTTATGGGTGCAATTTCTTAAGAATTTCCTTATTGATTTAATCTCGAATTAATAATGAACATTTAGATTTACAATTCCCAAAATTATACTATTTGTAAAGTACAAGGAGTATGTTTTCTTATACACGCTTCGACCTAGCATTTATAGAACTAAGCAAGCCAACAAAGTTCCTCCATGTGAAAGAAAAACATATACATGTGTTGGTTTCTGTATTTATACACATTGTTTAAAACAAAAGTTGTAAGAAGGATGCTATTCCTTTTATTTTGACAACAAAATACTATTCAATATTGTCATTTAATACTCCAAGATCCAAACAAATGTTGTATTAAAATTAATGATTAATATAAACCATTTTCGGAAAAAAAGATAACTCAATTTAAATATTTTTTATATACACAACATGTTCTAATCTTAAAGAATAAATAGAATCGCTATTTTTGTAGTACATTTAAAAACAAATGGATATTTTATATAATAATTTCCTGAAAAAGAATAAAAAAATAAACAAAAGAGGACGAAAGAGAGGATCCAATTGAAAATCGGATAGGATCTAATACTAAATCAAGGCTGTGTTGTTGTTGTCTGGTCAAAAAGAAGAAATAAACTTGGGATTTGATTAGATCCTTCAAGAACTTCATTTACATTGGCAACTCCCAAAGGCCTTCTTTCTCTCTCATTAGATTCGAATCTTTTACTTTTCACATGATCATCATCACGAGATCCTCTCCTCTCCTTCTTCTACTTGTTTCTCCTTCTCTCAACTCAAAACGTTAATCTCTAACTCAACCTCTTGTCTGAACAACAACAACACAGGTTCCTTGAAGTTTTGTCTTTTTTTTTCCCGCTACATATTCGTCACTTCGGTTAATAAAGTTTTGATTCTTGTGAGAGAAGAATTAAAGGTTTATTATCCTTTTTGATGTTGTGCATGAATTAGAGAATGGCTGGTACATCTACCAAGAGGTTCCCTCTCTACGCTAAGGACTACGAGCTGTTCGAAGAGGTAGGCGAAGGTGTTAGCGCCACCGTGTACAGAGCCAGGTGCATTGCTCTTAACGAGAATGTCGCCATTAAGATCATGGATCTTGAAAAATGCAGAAACGACTTGGTTCGTTATCTCCATCTCTCTTTTTTTAATTGTTTTTTTAACATATAAAAAAGTAAACATTTTTTGTTTTAAAAAATGTAATTTTTTTTTTGGTCTTGTTAATGCGGACAGGACACGATACGGAAGGAAGTCCACATAATGAGTTTAATCGACCATCCGAACCTGTTGAAAGCGCATTGCTCTTTCATCGACCGTAACAGCTTGTGGATTGTGATGCCTTACATGTCGGGCGGGTCATGCTTTCACCTCATGAAATCTGTGTATCCAGAAGGTCTTGAGCAGCCTATCATCGCTACTTTGCTTAGAGAAGTGCTCAAGGCTCTTGTTTATCTCCATAGACAAGGACACATCCACAGAGATGTTAAGGTAAGTCAATGTTTGTGTTTGATAGAGATCATTAGTTTTGCCATCTAAATGTTTTGTTCTAGGCTGGGAACATTCTGGTTCACTCAAGAGGTGTGGTTAAGCTTGGAGACTTTGGAGTTTCGGCGTGCATGTTTGATAGCGGTGAAAGGATGCGTACAAGGAACACGTTCGTTGGAACTCCTTGCTGGTGTGTGCTTAGATTCTCTTTACAATAAGCTTTTTATTATGTTTTATTTAAGCTAATGGAATCTTTTGGGTTCTGAAAGGATGGCACCCGAGGTTATGCAGCAAGTAGACGGATATGATTTCAAGTAATGTTTTTCTACTCTATCTTAACAGCAACCACAAGCGTGAATAAGCATTAAACTTAATTCATTTTTTTTCTGTTAACTAGAGCGGACATTTGGTCGTTTGGCATAACTGCACTAGAGCTTGCTCATGGTCATGCCCCGTTTTCCAAATATCCACCTATGAAGGTGTGTCCTTACTCTATTAAAGTCTCTGCTCTTTGGCTCTCTAATCTCTTAGTTATATTTCAGGTGCTGCTAATGACCTTACAAAACGCTCCTCCTCGCCTTGACTATGAGAGAGATAAGAAGTTCTCAAAGGTAAATGTGATTTTGATGATGTAAAAATATGCAATGAGTAGATTATATTTGTATTTTCACTGAGAGAGGGACACTCTGTATCATATTCTCCAACAGTCGTTTAGAGAGTTAATCGCAGCATGTTTAGTAAAAGATCCAAAAAAGCGTCCAACCTCAGCAAAGCTTCTGAAACACCCCTTCTTCAAACATGCTCGGTCTACAGATTATCTCTCCCGTAAGATTCTCCATGGTCTTTTTCCACTTGGTGATCGTTTCAAAAAGCTCAAGGTAAGTTGATAAGAACTTAGATGTGATTGAAGCTGCTGTGCAACATCTCTTTATGTTTGTCTTTATAGGAGGCAGAAGCTGAATTGTTTAAAGGCATAAATGGTGACAAAGAACAGTTATCTCAGGTACATAGATAAATCCATATACAATTTATCTTTGCGGTCTTTTTTTTTTTATTTTGAAGGCTATGTTACTTTCTTGCAGCATGAGTATATGAGAGGAATCAGTGCTTGGAACTTTGATCTGGAAGACTTGAGGAAGCAGGCATCACTTGTAAGTAAGGTCGTGGTCTCAAGACAGGGCCGGTCCTGAAATTTTCATGGTCCAATACGAAATACAAAATTGAGGCCCCTAGATAATGTATAAAAAAATATGTCGATAAAAAACTCAAGTTTATAATAAAAAAATTACAATATCCTCAAAACTAAAAAAAAAACTTATCAGTTCTTAAATATAGATCTTCTTGCATTTTTTCTTGCAAAATCATCCATCAAACTTTCATAATCAAGATTCTTGATCATATCCTTTTCAATCGACAACATAGCCAAACCATTTAATCTTTCATGTTTGTCATAATTTTTTTTTTCCTTTTTTTTTTTGCCTTTCAATCTACTCATATTTAATAACATAGAATATATAAAATATAATTATCTTTGTATGTTAGTGATGTCCCACAATTTTCTTTACTTATCAGTTTATATACACATAACAAATTGTCAAATTGATATATTTATAAGTAATAACATTGAAAAAAATAGGCCCTAAAATTTTGACAAAAATAGGAGGCCCCATACATTTGTATTGAATGTTTTCGTTCAAGCCCGGGCCTGTCTCAAGAGTATTCTTTTAATCTCATGCACACACTCAATGCTTTCATTAATGTTTCTGTTACCAGAATCCAGATAGTGAAATGTGCAGTTCAGAGGTTGGGGATGAAGTACCAAAAAGAAAGCCAATGGTGCGAAGGTCAAAGACTATGTCTTTGGACATGTTCAAGATCTCTGATAAGGCAAGTCTCTTTTGTAGCAAATCTCTGTATTGCAGCTAAACATCTTCTTGACATTATCAAAATTTTCAGGATCTGATGATGAGTTCGAGTAATAGTCTAACATACGGTGCAGTGCTACCTTCCTTTCATCGCAAGTTCCTTCCAGCTGTAGGGTACTCTCTACAACATTTCTCTTCTCTATACATCAGTTTTGGACGCATTAATTATACTGCAAGAGTCACATAGTTTGAAATGGAAATGTTGGACGCAGATATAAAGTTGGTACATTTTCTGAGGAAAGAAAAGCACGTCGTGGAAGAACTGCAGAGTCCCTCGCTCTTGAAGAGCCACATCAACCAAAAGAACCATTAGAGGATACCAAGCAAGTGGGAACAGCAGGAAGTGGGCAGGTAAATTTTATATATGCTTTGAATATCAACTTTCATTAAGTTCTTGAGATTGTGGAACCAAAGAATCTGACATGAAAATATTTCCTTTATTAGGAGAAACAAAAGAATGGCTATACAGTTAGTCCTGTGAACCAGGCGTCTTGCACAGCTACTGAGATACTCCCACTGTTACACAGTCTTTTGGTTCAGAATGACATTCAGAGGGTGTGTGTGTGTGTCCTATGTATATCCAAATGCTTCTTTATAGATATTTACTCTCCTAACTTCTGAGCGTTTCACATATTTTTTTCCTTGCAGGAGAAATTCATTAGATTAATTAGATTTTTTGATCCAACTGCCGGTAATGTCTCTCATTTGTAGCATGGTCTGCTCTGTTTCAGTCTTTCTTACAATAAGTTTTGATGACCTTGGTCTTTACTTGTACAGAAACTGAAAATCCAATCTCTAAAACAACCCAAGGTGTGCAGGTATGTTCTGTTTCTTGTCTTATGTGTATATCTTATGTATACTTAGAAACAAGAAAACTAAGAGCATTGATACTTAACAGATATATATATCATCAAGGGAGAGAGAACTACAATCTCAGGTTGATTTCTTGGAGAAAAGGTAATGAATGAACTTAAACTTCTTTCCTTTTTTTAATTAAGATATGATTAGTAAAGTTGAGATAAGGTGTTTTTATGAGTTTTCAGTGTTGAGATTCTTGTAGAGGAAGTGAAGAGAAGAAAAGAAATAAATGATCAGGTACAAAAGATAAAAAAAAAAAAAGAAACTGATTTTAGAGACCAAATAATATATAAACTAAAAATGTTCTGGCCATCTGCAGCTAGAAGGACAGATCAGATCTCTAACTAGTAGCACCAGCAACAGCCTTCCTTGAGCTTTTGTCTCTTCCGACATGATGATAATAATTATTATTTTTGTATGTATTCATTATTTAATTGTTACTGTATTATATATCAAATTCCGTAGAATCACAGTTGCTGTGAATCCCATATTCATTCCTCCAATCAAATTAGAAATCCACAAGCAAGAGAAGGTAATCTGATTGGACTATTTAACAAAGTCTATTTAAAGTGTTTTTGTGCGTAAGATCCGATTGGTTAAACCCATAAACACACACTAACTAACATATCATATATTCTATATATACTATTGTCTAAAACCTGCATCTTCTTTTTCAACCTACTCCATTATTATGCACCATCATCAAGTCCTGCTTTGCTTTAACTTTGGCCTAATCTGGCATATCTTTGACGTCAGTACCTCTGCCAAGATAACAAAAAACGGGTCACTATTTTTCTTCGGAATTAATGAAAGTAATAGCATCCTTTAGCAATCTTGTTGACTTAATCTATACGTATTCTCCAAGAAAAGTAAAAGACCTTGGTCCATAAGAAAACATTTGTACTTTTAGATATATTGACGCAGGAAATAAAATGGGTAAATATTATTATTGGTCGTCTGATTATGAAACTTACGTACCTGATCAAAATACTAGTCTGAATTTCTATGGTTCTTGATTATATCCAAAAGAAGTTCGTCCCCAACCACTTCCCTCATCTTCCTAATCAGCTGCTCTCTCCTCACTTTCCCTTTCTGACAAGACCCAAAAAAGAAAAGAAAGATCAAATTAAACCACATTCCATACAGTCAAAATGATATCACTCATCATCATACCCGAAAATCAACATAAGTTGTCAGGATCACGTTCATTCTTGGACGGTCCAGTGACTTTGAAAGTATAGACATGAGTATTGGGAAGCTAACACATGGAGACCTCGCTCTCCCCAAACCACCACCACCTCTAATAAGACCTGAAAGATTACAAAACATTTCACTCTTACACTACATTTTTTTTTTAAACACAAAACACTCTTAAATGACATAATATGTATAGAAGAATTAAGTTTTGTAATGTATTATATACCTCTTAGCGTAGGAGACTTGAAGCTCACGACATGACTAGGGAGGATGTAAGAGTTCATGTTACAGCTCCATATCACATACTTCCTCGGATTCTCGAGATTATCCACACCACAATCATACCCACTCGAGCTTGGGTACGATTGCTTAGATCCAGATATGATTCTCTCAGGTTTGCCAAGTATCAAACGGCACAAGAGAAGATGTTGTATCCCTTCCTCGTCAGCTTCACCAAGTACAGCCCTGAAAAAGAGAGAAAAAAAAAACTCACGGTTACAAGATTGCTTCCTCAGCAATTAAATAAAAACATCCAGCGTAAACCCTAAACTTACGCAGCGAGAGAGCATTTATGATGAAGAAAATGGACTCCAACGCCGTGAGATCGACCGTCCTTCTCGTCCTTCTCGACCTCGCTGCTGCTAAACCCGTACGAAACGATGCGTTCGATCTCTTCCTTGGAGCCGGAGTGCCATCCGTACCTCACGTTAGCGTCTCCGCCGTTCTTCCTCTTCATAGCCTCCGCGAAGACGTTTGACGCGGCGAGCTTCGCCTTGGCTGTGATTCTCTGCGCGGAGGTTTTGCGCACGGAGACGATGGTGGTTTCGGCGGCGTGGAGACCCATCCCGGAGAGGAAACAGTTCTTGACGACGTCGTATTCGTGGTTTTCCTCGCGGAGAAGAATCGTTGATGAGTAGTCTCCGGAGGTGTGGGGGGAGAGTGAATCGATCATCTCGCCGTTGTCCACGATCTCCACTTGCGCCGCCATCATCATCAATCGCAGAGAGAGAGAGAGAGAGATGGTTTGATTTTTTCTTGGGAAAGAGGAAAGTGTAATGGCGGTTTTAAGGTGAATACAGTGTGACGTTGAAAAGCAACAAGGCTTGGAGAACAAGGAAACTACTTTTTCCCACTTTCATATCATACATCAATTAACGTTTTACCCTTTTTCCGAAAATGGACTACCAAACAACGTTTTCATGATATTTGCGTGACTATAGAAAAATGATTTTGGAATTGATGTAATATTGTTTTAGTGGATGAGCAAGCTATATCATAAGTTGATTGGCGTCACCTGTGAGTTAACTCATTGTTACAGTTGTTTTTTGTTTTGTTTTGATGGGTACAAAAATTAAAATTGATTGAAATACATATGGGAATACAAAATGCATGAGTTGAATCTAAACCAAATAGGCAAATACAATACGTGTACTGCGTGTACATATTTCAATGTCGGTTACCGTACATGGCGATCAAATGTACGGAATCTCTTACTTTTCTTTATGGCAAGGGTGACTAAAAATATTTATGTATGAAATGAAACTAAATGTAGATAAATTATGCATTACAGAATCTTCCCTACTCCATTACATATTTCTGAAGTTTTAATAACTGATTACATAAGCATATATAATAGAAAAATATAATTCTAACGAAGAAATATTCACTGATTTAATTTTTAAAAATTAATTATAAAATCAAGCGGACTAGAATTTTCTATCGGTTTTGAAATATGGGCTCAACAAAGTTATGGGCTTTGAAAATCTGATCCATGACTCTAATAACCTGTGTAATAGAAAGAGGGGAAACACGTCATCTCTTCCCTCTCTCCTAGCAATCCGACGTGGAAGAATTCAAACGGGTTACACGAGTCGGGTTGGAAAAGATTTAAAAGAGAATCCGTTAAATTTGCGCGGGTATGAATTCTAGGGGAGAAACAAATAGTAAAGAAAAAAGAGAGTCGTCGTCTCGGATCAAACGGTACACGACGTGACTCCAACTCTCAGTCACTTAGAAAATTCAAAAATAAGAACGATCATGGCGACCTCTTACCTCCGATATTCTTTTTATATTTTCCCGGGAAAACGAAACAAGGACAGAGAGAGAGAGGACCTCCATTATCATGTTTTTTTTTTTTTAATTTGCATTTGACATACTTCTGTAATGGAACGCATATCTCCTCTCTCTGTCCAGCTTATGTCCAGGTCCTCGCTTTATAAACCTTAACTAGAAAAAAATAATTAGTTAATTTGAGTCTTCTGTTTCAGATTTTTAATTAGTTATTTCCAGTTGCAGACTGTAATATAATTCTTTTGTAATCTGTAGAGTTCTTTTTTATCAAGTTGATCGGTTTCACTAAGGACCTTCTGGATTTGAGTGTTGTTTCTGGGGAAGAAAATGTCTGACTCGCCCAGTTCTTCCCCACCAACACCTTCTTCGGATTCCGCTCCGCCCCCGGATAACTCCACCGGTGGCTCTGCTCCTCCCCCAACCGATTCAGCACCACCTCCTAGTCCCCCCGCTGATTCAACTCCGCCACCTGATAACTCCACCGGTGGTTCTGCTCCTCCACCAGCTGATTCAGCACCACCACCTAGTCCACCGGCTGTTTCAACTCCGCCGCCTGATTCGTCATCTCCGCCGCCGGCGACTCCTCCTCCGGTATCCCAGCCCCCGCCTGATTCCCCACCCCCTCCTCCCCCGGATGCTCCACCTCCAGCTGACCCCACACCTGTAGACTCCGGTTCACCACCACCGGAGCCCACTAACTCTCCTCCACCTCCTCCTCCTCCGGAGGAATCTGAATCACCACCGCCTCCACCAAATGAAGAAGACAGCTCTCCTCCTCAGCCACCGCCGGAGAAATCATCTCCTCCGTCTTCAGAGAAATCGTCTCCTCCGCCATCGGAAAAATCATCTCCTCCGCCTTCAGAGAAATCGTTTCCTCCGCCTCCGGAGAAATCGTCTTCTCCGCCTTCGGAAAAATCGTCTCCTCCTCCTGCGTCTTCACCGAAGTCAGCACCCAAGAAGAAGAAAAAATCACCATCACCACCACCACCTGGAGCACCCACCAAATCTCCTTCAAACGCGCCGCCACCGCTCAACGCACCTCACGCACTACCGCCCAAGTCCACCGCCGCAGGCGGACCTCTCAAATCTCCCTCTACCGGAGTCTCCAGCTTCCCGCCGCCGCCTCCAAACGGCAATGACAATGGCTATCAAGGGAAGACTATGGCCGGAATGGCAGTAGCCGGGTTTGCAATCATCGCCGTAGTCGCCGTCTTGTTCTTTGTCAGAAGAAAGAAAAAGAGAAACGTTGATGCGTACAGTGACTCACAATACATGCCTCCTCCAAACTTCTCCATCCAATCAGGTAAAAAAAAAAAAATTCTTGATTAATCTCTCATCTTCATGTTCTGTCTTAAAATAACACAAATCTTTAACCCTTTTTAAAAACCATGTATAGATGGTTTGTTACACGGACAGAACACAACAAAGGGATACTCTGTTCCTGGCGGTTACAACACACAACAACAGTCTTACAACACACAACAACAGTCCGACAACACCAGAACCAGCTTTGGTAGCCAAAGAGGGAGCCAAAGAGGTTACCCACCTGATTCAGCCGTGATGGGAAGTGGCCAAACGCATTTCACTTATGAAGAGCTAATGGACATAACCGAAGGATTCGCTCAGCGAAACATACTCGGTGAAGGTGGGTTTGGTTGTGTCTACAAAGGTAAACTAAACGATGGAAAACTAGTTGCTGTGAAGCAGCTTAAGGTTGGTAGTGGACAAGGTGACCGTGAGTTTAAAGCAGAGGTTGAGATCATTAGCCGTGTTCACCATCGTCATTTGGTTTCTCTGGTTGGTTACTGCATTTCGGATGTTGAGAGGCTGCTTATTTATGAGTATGTTCCTAACCAGACTTTGGAGCATCATTTGCATGGTGAGGATTCATTTAGCATTTTCTTCATTATGTGTGTTAGCTGACATGTTGTTACTTTTAAATTACTTACATGGAGTTGTATTTCTTGACAGGGAAAGGAAGGCCAGTCCTAGAATGGGCTAAGAGAGTCCGTATCGCTATAGGTTCTGCCAAAGGATTGGCGTATTTGCACGAAGACTGTAAGTCCTTTTTATATGCGTGTGAAAGCGATGCTTAGGCATTTAAAAGCACAAAGGGAAGCTGAATATATCTCTATGTTTTGTTTTGCAGGTCACCCAAAAATCATTCACAGGGACATAAAGTCAGCAAACATCCTGCTGGACGATGACTTTGAAGCTCAGGCAATAAAGACAACCCTCCTTTATTTTAACACTTCTGCTGTTTAACTATAGAGTTGTAGTTATGAGACTTGATGTGCTTCTTAATTTTCTGCTTATTTGATGTTTAGGTTGCTGACTTTGGACTTGCCAAACTCAATGATTCAACACAAACCCATGTATCAACTCGCGTTATGGGAACATTTGGGTAAGCATTTGTGAAGAATAGTCTTTGTAGTATTAGGTGCTTGAATCTCTAAAATAGAAATGTTAGAAGGCTAAAATGTTTTCTTGCCAAAATATTTAAGTTATTGAAAAGTAGATGAGCCTCTAAATTATTGCGTTTTGTTTTTCAGGTACTTGGCACCAGAATATGCACAAAGCGGGAAACTGACGGATAGATCAGATGTTTTCTCATTTGGGGTTGTTCTCTTAGAGCTTGTAACTGGACGCAAACCAGTCGACCAGTACCAGCCTCTAGGAGAAGAGAGTTTGGTCGAATGGGTAAGTAAAATACTAGTCTGCAAACACTCCTGTTGTATATGGTTGTCTATAGTTACTTAAAAAGACATAATCCATAAACTCACAGGCTCGTCCGCTGCTTCACAAAGCCATTGAGACTGGCGATTTCAGCGATTTGGTTGATAGACGGCTCCAAAATCATTATGCTGAAAATGAAGTTTTTAGAATGATTGAAACGGCTGCTGCATGTATTAGGCATTCCGGTCCAAAACGTCCACGCATGGCTCAGGTAACTTTCTTATTACACTTTCCAATAACCTCCTTATGAATAGACATAAACTCTATTCAAATCCATAAAATGAAGAAACTTAATATGACTATGACTCACTCTCTTATTAGTTAACTCTGAAAATCCATATTAGTAGCAATAATATTGACTAATCAAATTTCACCTACATAGCTACAATGTACATCTTAGTTGGTCAAGCTTGAAAACTTATCTTCTGAAACAAAACTTGGTTTGAATAAGGTTGTGAGAGCACTGGACAGTGAAGGAGACATGGGAGACATCAGCAACGGAAGCAAAGTGGGACAAACCAGTTCTAATGACTCTGGTCAGTATAACTCAGACGCCATGAAGTTCAGGAAAATGGCGTTTGGTTTTGATGACAGCTCAGATTCTGGAGACTACTCTGTCCGAAGCTCAAGTAGAGGATCCCATGGAGCTTCTACTGAGTTCACGAGGAACGAATCTGAGAACCGAAACTTCAATAACAGGCAGTTCTGATTGAAACATAGGTGAAGTTATTATACCTCTTCACTAATGCTTGAGCTCTCTGAACATCATTAATGCTCTTTGTATTTTTGTGTGAGGTGCATTTTCTTGCATAGCCACCTTTTGGTTTTGCTCCATAATGGCCATTTGCCTCAAAAAAAACTTATAATAGGATTAGAACAAGAAAAAGCAAAAAGAAAAAGAAAGAAAAATAACTCATAGAAGTTCTGAAAGAGTGATTTGAATCTTGTTTGCTTTTTGTTTATCTGTGTTTGGTTTCAGATTTTTGTTTAAGTGTGATGAGGATAATGAAGAATTTCATCTTCTGATATGTAACATCTTTTACAGACCCTGCTATATGTTACTTATCATCTTGATTTCATATATAACTTAATATCCAAAGTTCCATACTTATATGAAACAAAACCAATAGACCCAAAACAAGAAACACTACAAACAGAAAAAAATAAGAAAAGGATAAAACTAAACAAGCTTGAGTAAGTCTCTTGTCTTATTTAGATCATTCTCCCTGACCGGTGCTTGAAGCCCGAACCACCGTGTCTGAAGCCAACCTCCATTTAGCCGGTCACTGGAACCTTACTCCATGTTTAACAGCTGGAGGTGGTCCTTTCTTTCCTCCTCCTCCTCCTCTCTTGTTATCAAACCCAAACTCAATGTCTCCTCCGTTTCGACCAGATGGTTTGCTCATAGGACCAGAAGGTTTGCTCATTGGACCAGGACGCTTTATATCAAACCCAAACTCCAAATCATCACCTCTCTCTCTTGGCTCACGTTCCACAGGTCTGATCTCACGGCTCTTCTTTGACGAGGGCTTCTCATGCTTTGAGGGTTTGTTTTTGTTTTTGTGTTCTTTGCGACCGCGGTTGCATATCCTTCCAAACACACAAGCCAGTGCTGCTAAGATAAGGATGGCAGCTATAACTATGAAAGCTGTACCAAATGAGCCACTTGAACCAGATGACGAAGGTGGCGCATAAGAGGAAGGTGTTGAAGAAGAAGAAGAAGGATACACAACCAGAGGTTGCTGGAACTGTTGTTGTTGTTGCTGCTGCTGCTGCTGTTGTGGCTGCTGCTGTTGTTGGTCTTCCATTTTTTTGTTGTTGTTGTTGGTGGGCTTGGTTTTGATTGTGAGATTTTGGGAGCTCGGTGATGTTGAAGAGCACTACAATTTATGTCATTTCCATCTGAAATGTGGCCAATGTATTAATAGTACTAACATCATTCTCCATAAATAAAGTTTATGCAAGGCATGGTCTTTCTTCTTGAAATAAAGTTACATATTGCTTTAATAAAAAAGTAATGTGGGTTTGTTTTTTATTGTTTGTCATCAACAATGTGAATTTATTTAAAGAGATGCACTTTCGAACATTTTCTGATTGCTTTGTTAGAAGAGAAAGTGAGAATTTGGTTAAGTATTTTTTAGATGAAACGCACAACTCATTGTTTCCAATAAAGATATCAAATAAAGATACGATGAGTGGGCATGCTGCTTTACCAATCATCACCTCTTTCACTATTTTTCAGTCTCAAATTTTCAATCCCCTAGTGCTTGTATGTATCTTGTGTATTCTTTACCAAAATAATTTTTGATTTTTATAAAGTTGGCCTCAATATCAGGAGTGAAATCATCAGATTTTTTTTTATTTTCAAATAAAAGAGGAATATGGATCCACTAATCTTGCATAAAATACTTTACACCATCAAGTCTACTTTAGTATTAAGAGGTCACTTTTCTTGTGGATGTCTAATAGCATTTATTTACTTTAGTTTTGTAGGTTTAGAGTGGGGTTCCACAAGAGAGGATGTAATTGGAATGTATTCAACATAGGGATTAGTGTAAAACACATTTTGAGTTCTTTCACGCAAATATCTGTTTTCATCTTTTCCTTTTTCATATTATTTTCAAACTTTTTGTCTCCTTGAATGTCCTTTTCTTCCTCAGATAATGTTGAAAGTTGAAGCGTTCACAATGTCATATTCTTATCAATCACAATGGCCTAATGTGATCACCTTTAGATTTTGAATTTTGATTCTTTTTTTGCTGTTCTATTTTTACAAAGAAAGAAAAATATTCCTTGCATGATAACTGCAGATAAGTCCAAAATTTCTTGATGGACCAAATCCATGTAAGGACTCATTGTAATGGGTCACTTACGCAGCTGGACTTATTATCTCATTCTAGTTATTCACTAGCAGGAACATTTTGTTTGTTACTGAATTTTTGTCAGATAAATTGTCTACTTTTACTTTTGTTTCCCTTCTTTGCTTAATATTTGTTCTGTACATTGAGCATATACAAAAAGAAGCCAATATAATGTTTCTGAATCATTAATACTTTTTTGAGAAAATGAAAAAACAATTTGGTCCAAGTTAGTGAAATAAGATAAGTTATGTCCAAAAGTAAAGTAATTTCGTTCACCATATGCATAGAGCAAAGGAGCCATCACTACTCAGTGATGATGTTTTCGCCGAAACGGCATACATCTTTAATAGTTATTGTTGAATTTCTTTATTCTTTACCAATATGAATTGTTATTGAAAATTTATTAGAGATTTTATGTGTTTTGTAAATTTTATTTCCCTTTCTATACGGTTTAACTCTGTAGTCTCTACATTAAGCATATACACAAACTAATAATGCTTTAGATTAATGAACACCTTCTTGAGAAAATGGAAGAAAGAACTTGGTCCAAGTCGATGAAATAAGAAAAGACAATTCTCTCAAATAGTTTTTTTTTAAAAAATTTTTGTCACAAAAATAATTTTCAAAAAATAAAATGATCAAAATAGTTTTTTTTTATTTTGAAATTTTTAATATTTATTTATTTTTTAAAAAAATTTGAAATCTTATCCTAAAATCCCACCCTTTAACTCTAAATCATAAGTCTAAATTAGTTAACCATAGGATAAAAATACATTTTTGTCATTTTAATAAAACTTATTTTGGTTATTTTTTTTATTGATGACTATTTTTGTGACAAAAAATTAAAAATAACTATTGTCATAAAGAATTTCTCGATAAGAAAAGTGGTGTTAAAAATAAAGAAAAATAGAGAATGAGCAAAGGAGTCTCATCATTGATGACGTATTCGCAAAACGGCACGCAGTTCGTCACACCGTGGCGAGATTTTCAACGTTACCTTCTTTTTTTCTCGCGATAAGCCCAGCTAGAAAACGACACGTGGCAATCGTGTTCCTCAATGGTCTGGTCTCTTTTGTCTGCAAGGTTTGCCACTCTAGGACCGTCGCATCGCAATCTTCTTCGTCCATGTGTATCACATGGTGGTTTGTGTGACCCAAACACCAAACATAAAGCTTCCATACGACTGGACCACTAGAAGAAGCTTGTTCTTTTTTTTTACGCTTTGTCGATCGCTGTTGGGAAGATCACGCGACCTGTATCCTCTCGATCTCGGTGAGGATTGTCGGAGGAAACAAAAAAACTCAGTCTAATGCTCTCATAGATTGATTCTCTCCTTCAGATCTGATAGTGATTTTACGGATTGTCAAGTGCTTCGTCGTCGTGGGTAAAATAAAAGTTGCTTTTACTATAATTAAGATAAAATATTAATTCGTCAGCTTTACTTTGATTGCGTGATTAACTTATTCATCCTCAAGAGGATGTTCTGTTCTTTGTTCATGTTTTTTTTTTAATGTCCGAATTGGCTTGAGCTCATGTTCTGTTCTGTCTGTGCTATTGTTGGTTCTGACGATCAAAGTTGATTTTTTCTAGCCATGTCCCATGATGATAAACTTTTGATTGTTCCAGTGCCTTATATTCAAGACATAAATGGGAAAGGCTAACAATGCTGGTTCAGACACCAAGAGAAATATTGTCTCAAGTGTTTTTGATCCTGCATTCTCTAGATTCGTTGGACTCTCTCAGAAGCTCCAAGCCCGTGTTAAGGTTATAATTTGGTTTCACACATGCTTTCAATGTCCTGTGATGTTGTTTATCTTTCAAGGTGCTGACAAAAAAGAAGCTTTTTTGCGCTCTTTGTCACAGTCCCAGCTGAAGAATTTGACCGCTGATAAGCATGGGAGGCAAGATAATGAAATCTCATCTAACTCCATACAAATGGACCTGGAGAAGCAGCTAGATAGTTGGAGAGGAAACCCTTCGTGGGCTGATCAACCACCAGTCGTTAAGGTGATCAATAGACTTCACTAGCCGGTTCTTTTCAGCGCTAGTGAGAGAATCTTGTTATATGACAGAGATAATTTAATCTTGGCAGGTGAGTATTCCAAAAGGGTCGCTTTGCAATCTCAAAGCTGAGGTGAACGTTGGTTTACCCCCTGATGCAGTCTACAACATTGTGATTGATCCTGACAACAGAAGGGTCTTCAAGAATATCAAGGTACTTCTATCTTACCTTCTTCCTCCATTAGAGGTTATGCTCCAGCCTGACTGTGATCACATTTACAGGAGGTTCTGTCGCGGAAAGTAGTGGTGGATGAAGGATTGAGGCAAGTGGTGGAAGTAGAACAAGCTGCTTTGTGGAGATTTCTCTGGTGGTCTGGAACGATCTCAGTTCATGTCTTGGTTGATCAAAACCGAGCAGATCACTCGGTAAGACCACTAAACAAAAAGTCTTTGAGTCTTTTTCTTGAATGGTTTGTGAAAAGGAAATGTGTTTGCAGATGAAATTCAAGCAAGTGAAGAGCGGGTTCATGAAGAGATTCGAAGGAAACTGGAAAGTTAAGCCTTTGTTTGTGGACGAGCATATGTGCGATCGTCTGAAACCGAAAACACTGGAGGAGTATGAGCAGTGCACTGGAGGTAAAGGGAGGGTCGGATCAAAAGTGACGCTTGACCAGCTAATACAGCCGGCGATTGTTCCACCGCCTCCCATTTCTTGGTATCTTAGAGGCATCACGGCCAAGACAACAGAGATGCTCATCCATGACTTGTTGGCTGAGACCGCTAAGATCCGCAAACGTTTGGCAACCGGCGAAACGGATGATAGTCACTCGCTGGATGAGCAGCAGATTGTGAATCCCGGAGATATAAAGGAGAGATGGGCTGCACACAGAAGAACATCAAGGAGACGTCGAAAAGATTTGTGCTGATTCAGTTCTTAAGGAAAACTGTAACCCAGTCCATGATTTTGGTTGGTCATAGAAATGTTCATGACTTTTGGGATCAGATACGTATACGCTTGCACTAATGGAGAATGTTGAAATTTTTCTACAGCCACTCTACGAACTACGAATGACAAGAAATATTCAGTATGTACTAAAGAATTTATCTTATTATGCTCACGCTTGCAAATGAAGTACATAATGTAACAAGAAAGCAATAACATTCAATCATCAATCCAAGGTTTGAACAAATCAAAATGCACGAAAACTATTTAAAGGGGCTCATAAGGTTTTTAGGTACACATCTATACTTGCACAATCAGAACATTCATATAATAGCCAGTAGCAAAAAGGTTCAAATAATATTTATAATCTTTCTCTTGCATCCAGAAACTTTACCAACATACGGCAGGAAGAATCATCCCGATGCGATGCTGTTTTACTTCATTACGCCTTGCCAGCGATGTTGTTGGACAGCCAGTCCAGACCTTCGTACAGCCCTTCACCTGAAGTGGCGCATGTGCTCTGAATGTACCTGTCGATTGACATAAATTTAAAAACAAAAGAAAGGTTTTAATTTTCAGAGAATTGTTAGGATAGGTTTATTTACCAGTGACGCTGACGCAGGGAGTGAAGGCCAAGCTTATCCGTGATTTCAGCGGCGTTCATCGCGTTTGGAAGATCTTGCTTGTTAGCAAACACAAGCAACACAGCATCACGCAGCTCATCCTGCCAAAAAAAAAAAAAATATCGAGAACATAGTTGGTGAGTATATGACTTTCGGAATATTACACTACAAATCACTCTGCGTAAGGAGATATGGACCTCATTGAGCATCCTGTGAAGTTCATCTCTAGCCTCAACAACTCTGTCTCTGTCGTTGCTGTCCACGACAAAGATCAGACCCTGAGTGTTCTGGAAGTAGTGCCTCCACAAGGGACGGATCTGAGAACCAAATCAAAAAGTTCGGTTAAGAAGATTCTTCAAAAGTAGAAGAGAGATTAACGTTCTACAGCTACAGAAGATACACGAACAATCATCAGATAACTGGAGATCAGACCTTGTCTTGACCCCCGACATCCCACACAGTGAAACTGATGTTCTTGTACTCCACAGTTTCCACATTGAAACCTGCAAAAGATAGAATCTAGAGTTCAATACCCAGTTGAAAAACCAGAAACAAGCAATTGTTGAGGTGAGAAGAAGCATCTACATTAAGCATATACACAAACTAATAATGCTTTAGATTAATGAACACCTTCTTGAGAAAATGGAAGAAAGAACTTGGTCCAAGTCGATGAAATAAGAAAAGACAATTCTCTCAAATAGTTTTTTTTTAAAAAATTTTTGTCACAAAAATAATTTTCAAAAAATAAAATGATCAAAATAGTTTTTTTTTATTTTGAAATTTTTAATATTTATTTATTTTTTAAAAAAATTTGAAATCTTATCCTAAAATCCCACCCTTTAACTCTAAATCATAAGTCTAAATTAGTTAACCATAGGATAAAAATACATTTTTGTCATTTTAATAAAACTTATTTTGGTTATTTTTTTTATTGATGACTATTTTTGTGACAAAAAATTAAAAATAACTATTGTCATAAAGAATTTCTCGATAAGAAAAGTGGTGTTAAAAATAAAGAAAAATAGAGAATGAGCAAAGGAGTCTCATCATTGATGACGTATTCGCAAAACGGCACGCAGTTCGTCACACCGTGGCGAGATTTTCAACGTTACCTTCTTTTTTTCTCGCGATAAGCCCAGCTAGAAAACGACACGTGGCAATCGTGTTCCTCAATGGTCTGGTCTCTTTTGTCTGCAAGGTTTGCCACTCTAGGACCGTCGCATCGCAATCTTCTTCGTCCATGTGTATCACATGGTGGTTTGTGTGACCCAAACACCAAACATAAAGCTTCCATACGACTGGACCACTAGAAGAAGCTTGTTCTTTTTTTTTACGCTTTGTCGATCGCTGTTGGGAAGATCACGCGACCTGTATCCTCTCGATCTCGGTGAGGATTGTCGGAGGAAACAAAAAAACTCAGTCTAATGCTCTCATAGATTGATTCTCTCCTTCAGATCTGATAGTGATTTTACGGATTGTCAAGTGCTTCGTCGTCGTGGGTAAAATAAAAGTTGCTTTTACTATAATTAAGATAAAATATTAATTCGTCAGCTTTACTTTGATTGCGTGATTAACTTATTCATCCTCAAGAGGATGTTCTGTTCTTTGTTCATGTTTTTTTTTTAATGTCCGAATTGGCTTGAGCTCATGTTCTGTTCTGTCTGTGCTATTGTTGGTTCTGACGATCAAAGTTGATTTTTTCTAGCCATGTCCCATGATGATAAACTTTTGATTGTTCCAGTGCCTTATATTCAAGACATAAATGGGAAAGGCTAACAATGCTGGTTCAGACACCAAGAGAAATATTGTCTCAAGTGTTTTTGATCCTGCATTCTCTAGATTCGTTGGACTCTCTCAGAAGCTCCAAGCCCGTGTTAAGGTTATAATTTGGTTTCACACATGCTTTCAATGTCCTGTGATGTTGTTTATCTTTCAAGGTGCTGACAAAAAAGAAGCTTTTTTGCGCTCTTTGTCACAGTCCCAGCTGAAGAATTTGACCGCTGATAAGCATGGGAGGCAAGATAATGAAATCTCATCTAACTCCATACAAATGGACCTGGAGAAGCAGCTAGATAGTTGGAGAGGAAACCCTTCGTGGGCTGATCAACCACCAGTCGTTAAGGTGATCAATAGACTTCACTAGCCGGTTCTTTTCAGCGCTAGTGAGAGAATCTTGTTATATGACAGAGATAATTTAATCTTGGCAGGTGAGTATTCCAAAAGGGTCGCTTTGCAATCTCAAAGCTGAGGTGAACGTTGGTTTACCCCCTGATGCAGTCTACAACATTGTGATTGATCCTGACAACAGAAGGGTCTTCAAGAATATCAAGGTACTTCTATCTTACCTTCTTCCTCCATTAGAGGTTATGCTCCAGCCTGACTGTGATCACATTTACAGGAGGTTCTGTCGCGGAAAGTAGTGGTGGATGAAGGATTGAGGCAAGTGGTGGAAGTAGAACAAGCTGCTTTGTGGAGATTTCTCTGGTGGTCTGGAACGATCTCAGTTCATGTCTTGGTTGATCAAAACCGAGCAGATCACTCGGTAAGACCACTAAACAAAAAGTCTTTGAGTCTTTTTCTTGAATGGTTTGTGAAAAGGAAATGTGTTTGCAGATGAAATTCAAGCAAGTGAAGAGCGGGTTCATGAAGAGATTCGAAGGAAACTGGAAAGTTAAGCCTTTGTTTGTGGACGAGCATATGTGCGATCGTCTGAAACCGAAAACACTGGAGGAGTATGAGCAGTGCACTGGAGGTAAAGGGAGGGTCGGATCAAAAGTGACGCTTGACCAGCTAATACAGCCGGCGATTGTTCCACCGCCTCCCATTTCTTGGTATCTTAGAGGCATCACGGCCAAGACAACAGAGATGCTCATCCATGACTTGTTGGCTGAGACCGCTAAGATCCGCAAACGTTTGGCAACCGGCGAAACGGATGATAGTCACTCGCTGGATGAGCAGCAGATTGTGAATCCCGGAGATATAAAGGAGAGATGGGCTGCACACAGAAGAACATCAAGGAGACGTCGAAAAGATTTGTGCTGATTCAGTTCTTAAGGAAAACTGTAACCCAGTCCATGATTTTGGTTGGTCATAGAAATGTTCATGACTTTTGGGATCAGATACGTATACGCTTGCACTAATGGAGAATGTTGAAATTTTTCTACAGCCACTCTACGAACTACGAATGACAAGAAATATTCAGTATGTACTAAAGAATTTATCTTATTATGCTCACGCTTGCAAATGAAGTACATAATGTAACAAGAAAGCAATAACATTCAATCATCAATCCAAGGTTTGAACAAATCAAAATGCACGAAAACTATTTAAAGGGGCTCATAAGGTTTTTAGGTACACATCTATACTTGCACAATCAGAACATTCATATAATAGCCAGTAGCAAAAAGGTTCAAATAATATTTATAATCTTTCTCTTGCATCCAGAAACTTTACCAACATACGGCAGGAAGAATCATCCCGATGCGATGCTGTTTTACTTCATTACGCCTTGCCAGCGATGTTGTTGGACAGCCAGTCCAGACCTTCGTACAGCCCTTCACCTGAAGTGGCGCATGTGCTCTGAATGTACCTGTCGATTGACATAAATTTAAAAACAAAAGAAAGGTTTTAATTTTCAGAGAATTGTTAGGATAGGTTTATTTACCAGTGACGCTGACGCAGGGAGTGAAGGCCAAGCTTATCCGTGATTTCAGCGGCGTTCATCGCGTTTGGAAGATCTTGCTTGTTAGCAAACACAAGCAACACAGCATCACGCAGCTCATCCTGCCAAAAAAAAAAAAATATCGAGAACATAGTTGGTGAGTATATGACTTTCGGAATATTACACTACAAATCACTCTGCGTAAGGAGATATGGACCTCATTGAGCATCCTGTGAAGTTCATCTCTAGCCTCAACAACTCTGTCTCTGTCGTTGCTGTCCACGACAAAGATCAGACCCTGAGTGTTCTGGAAGTAGTGCCTCCACAAGGGACGGATCTGAGAACCAAATCAAAAAGTTCGGTTAAGAAGATTCTTCAAAAGTAGAAGAGAGATTAACGTTCTACAGCTACAGAAGATACACGAACAATCATCAGATAACTGGAGATCAGACCTTGTCTTGACCCCCGACATCCCACACAGTGAAACTGATGTTCTTGTACTCCACAGTTTCCACATTGAAACCTGCAAAAGATAGAATCTAGAGTTCAATACCCAGTTGAAAAACCAGAAACAAGCAATTGTTGAGGTGAGAAGAAGCATTACCAATAGTGGGGATGGTGGTGACAATCTCACCGAGCTTGAGCTTGTAGAGAATGGTGGTCTTACCAGCAGCATCAAGACCAACCATCAGAATCCTCATCTCCTTCTTTGCAAAGAGCCTGCTAAACAGCTTCGCGAAACTCAACCCCATCTTGTCCTTTTAAACTGCATATAAACCACAACGAAGGAGAAAGAGAGATTAAAGCCTCATCCACATTCTCTAAGAACCTGATCAACATCGAAATGATTAAAAGGTAACGAGATCAGGTAGATCCAACACACACAGGCTAAATTGAAATCTGCATGATCTCTCGTAACGAAATCAGCTCTCAAGAAACAATTACGACGAGAAGAACTCAGAAATGATTACAGATCCACACTGATCGTATCAGAATAAATCAAAATCTAATCGCATTATCCATAGATCATGAGAATCATCAATCCTCACAATTCGCAAACCATTAAAATGAATCCGCAGCAAATAACATACAGAGATCTACGCAAAAAGAAAAAACAGAATAGTCTAAGAATCGCGAAGGCGAAAGAAAGCACAGATCCAGATCAGGAAAGTGTACCTCTGAGAGAGAGAGAGAGAAGCTTAAGAGAAACGCTAAATGCGCGACGACAAGAATCAGTGGGATGATTTAATTTTTAAGGGTACCGGCTTGTACGTCGCTTTTCACGCCGATTAACGAGAAAAATAACGTAAAGTTACGTAAGTACCCCTTCCTTCGAATCTTCCTTGACCGAGTGCAGCTGTTTTTGTCTTCGCGTCACGGGCTCATGCTGTCTAGCTAATCAAAAGCTGATAGATACGTCAGCGATGGCTGCTACCAAAATATGAAGTTGCCATGTCATTATCAATTTATTCTTTTTTAGTTATCTTTTTCGTTCAACTTAATAAATATGGTTAGAATTGGTTAACCATTGATTCAATTTGATTTGGGAATCATGTATCCGAAACATTCATTTATGTCCATAAATACCCAAAATAACTAATATATTTAATTTAGATATTATTATTATTATAAGTATAATTATAATAAATAAGTATATATAATACTCATTTGGTTCTCGGTACGGATCGGTTTCAGTTTTGGTTACAGATTTTGAAAATAATAGTTTTGGAATATTTAGACATGGTCTAATTAAACTTGGTATTTTGATTTGCGGATTGGTTCCAAATTGAGTTTTTGGATGTAGATATTATGTCTAGTCCTAGTTTTAGTTGCAGGTGTGAAACCTATCTACTTGGGTTTTGGATTCCCTTGTGTTTTGCTTCCGAAAATGTTTAAGTGATCCGTTGGTTTAGTGTTCCAGCTATAGCCCTGTTTGGGACGAAGACGCTGCATCAAGCGACCAGAAAACAAAAAAGCACAGTAACAACGGCAACCGACTTCACATTTCCGGCAACGATGTTGGAGTTTGGACGCTAGCGATTGGTTGTTGACTGAATTTTTTTGAAAACGATGATGCTGTTAATTCCAGCGTTCCAAATCATGTCTAATCTAAAGCTTGAAATGATCGCTGTGTCCAAACTCTGGAACTTTCTTTTCAGATGCACACTTTAAATTTTGACGTTGACGCTAGTAGCCGCGACTGTGTGCCGAACAGGGCTTGTGTATCTTTCTAATGTCATCAATAAAAACTAAATGGAAAAAGAAAAGCATTTTCGGTTATGTCATAGAATCGTAAGTAAATTGAATTCGGTTTGATTTACATTCAGTTTTTTTTATTGCGTTTAGTACAATTTCTGGTTTAGATTAATATAGTTTTTGGTTAAACTAAAATATATGAATTTTGTAGTGATGAAACGAATTTAATATAACTAGTTATATTTTCGGGCAAAAGTCTAGAGCCCAATTTAAATCTCATGTATCTATTTCTGATAGTTCTTTTCCTCGGAGAACTAATACCCTGAATTTTATAGCAGTACACAAATGTTCATTTGCACTATTCTCTCGAGAGTCTCTCCTCCCCAACGACAAAAACCCTAGAACCACCGCCAATTCTCCTGCTTCTCGCGGTGGTTGGTGACGTTCCGTCTCCGGTCACCGTGGGACAACGATTTCGAGTTCTCGTTCCAGCCTCTACCCTTTGCGGTCCCTGCCTTTTCTCTTCTCCTTGCTCGGATGCTCTGGATTTCTCTTCGAGATCTTACAGAATCCACGGGAGTCCTTGGCTTCTCTGGAGCTCCGGCGAGAAGCGACGAGTTGTGGGTCTCTCTGGGGCCTTGATTTGACTTGGATACTCCGATTGTGCTCGGATCTGGGTCAGATTCGAGACCCGAGTCTCGCCGGGATTGTGCGTCGCGTCGCTGCCAACGCTGTCCTAGCCTCTCCGTCTCGCTCCAATCGCCTTCTTCCTCAGCTCGTTTCAAGGTTTGTTTAGAGCTTCTCTTCTCAGCTCAGATTTGAGTGACATGTGGTCTCGAGGCTTGTCACAGAGAACCTCTTTCTATAGGTCGAGAGCCAACCCCATGACGTGCTTCGGCGATCGTTGTAGCTTCCCTTCTCGCTGGTTGATGTCTAAAGGTTGGGTTTTGAGGACGACCCTCTCCGAAGGTGTCCTTGCCTGAATGTGGAGTTTTCGATCCCCTCTTTGCCCGCTTGTTGTTGTGGAGTTCTAAGTCAACTCTATATGTATTTCATGTTCCCTTATTGCATATCTCCGGTTGAAGCGTTTGTGTCTTCCCTTGATGGTTCTTGCCGCATATTGTGGTCGCGTGGCCGGTTTGAGGAGCTTGTTTGTACCGCCTACGTTTGACTGGAGCTTGCTCTTCATCTTCAGCGGTGGACTGTCGGGTTTACACTTCCACTCTCTCCCGTGTTAGCTGAAGGCTAGTTTGATCGGCGTCCTCCTCCTGTGGTGCCCCGGAGCCGTTGCCAGCCGCCTCCGTTGAAGCCGCTTGGAGCTACCTTCCGGTGAGTGTTCGTCTGAACGGCCTACAGCTATTCTCTTGGTTCCTTTCGGTGATCGAGAAGTGGTATGTTTGGGAAGTCATATGTTGTCTCTTGTCCTAGTTCACTTATTAAGTTCATGGCTTACCTTCATCGGATTGTTTTGATCTTAATCTTAGTTCT